>NW_007030119.1:0-620 GCF_000164805.1 Carlito syrichta | reverse complement strand
CCACACAAAGGGTATGTGTGGTTTAATGAATTTAGGTAGACTTACAAAATTGCAACTGCAGCTTATGTTGAGATAGATGTTTGTTACCCATCCCAGAAGACATGTCCAAGGACCTCATCCTGATCACATCCCCTCCTCTACCTCCAATGTAGCCCCTGTTGTGACTTTATTGTAATCCCTCTTTGCCTATTTTTAAAATGGATGTATCACCTAAATTGTGCTTCTATAAGCACTATAATTTAACTTTGCTGATTTTTAAACTTTGCTGTCTTTTTTTTTGAGTTGGAGTCTTACCCACTGTCACCCAGACTGGAGTGCAGTGGCTGCTCCCGGCCACCGCAGCCTCGACCTGCTGGGCTCCGGCGAGCCTTCCACCTCAGCCTTACAAGTAGCTGGAACTACAGGTGCACACCCGGCTAATACCACACCCGGTTAATTTTTTTTTGATTTATTGTAGAGATGAGGTCTCACCAAGTTGCCTGGGTGGGTCTCAAACCCGTGGAATCAGGCAATCCACTCACCTCAGCTTCCCAAAGGTGCAGGATTACAGGCTGAGCCACCGAGCCAGGCTAGCTTGGCGACTTTTACATCACAAGGGGCAGCCATTGTCCCACATAGAA
>NW_007030118.1:0-1328 GCF_000164805.1 Carlito syrichta | reverse complement strand
GATCCTAGGGAAAAATAAGTCTGGGATTCCAAACTAGCTGAGCATCCAGACCTGAATCCCTCTGGAGAAGCCTAAGTTCTCTTGAAATGTTAACTCTTTGAAAGACACTGCCATTTTTACCAAATTTTGCAACCAAAATTCTCAAAGAATTGAAGAAGGAAGAAACAGAACACTTAGAAGAACTCTGTAGGAAAAATAAATTTTGTGCCAACGTTGAGTTTACTGTGCATATTTTAGAGAGACGTAGACTTTGATAGTACAATGGGTAATTTTATATGTCAGCTTGACTGGGTGACGGAATGCCCAGATAGCTGATAAACATTATTTCTGAGTGTGTCTGTGAGGGAGTTTTCAGAAGAGATTCACATTCAAATAAGTAGACTGAGTAAATAAAATCCTTCCTCACCAATATGGGCACCCATCGTCCAATGTTTTGAGGGTCCAAACAGAACAAAAAGGCACAGAATGTATGATCTCTCTCTCTCTCTCTCTCTCTACTTCATCTGGCACAGCTCTCACCTCTTCCTGTCTCTAACATCTGAAGTCATATTTGTTGGACCTGTGGGACTTACATAATTGGCTCTTCTGTTTCTTAGGCTTTCAGACTTGGACTAAATTGCAACACTGACTTTTCTGGTTCTCCAGCTTGCAGATGGAAATGGTTGGGGTTGGATTTCTCAGCCTCCATAATCATGTAGCCAATTGCCAATTTCCATAATAAATCTCTCTCTCTCTCTCTCTCTCTCTCTCTCTCTCTCACTTTCTCTCTCTCTAAGGGGCCCTGACTAATACAGACAGCTAAAAAACAAACCAAAACACTGTATTGGAAAATTAGAAAATGTGCTAATTTGAGGAACTAAATTGCCCTTGCAAAAGTGTTCATTGTCTTAATTAAAATAATAGACATAATTTCTATTTATAGAAAAAAGATGTCTTGGAGAAAAAGAATGGAGAATTCATTTATTATTCATATGCAGTATATATCTATAGAAATAGAATGCCTTCTCTCTTTGTATGAATCGGTTTTGCATTTCTATAAAGGAATACCTCAGTCTGGGTAATTTATAAAGAAAACAGGTTTATTAGTTCACTGTTCTGCATGACACTGCCATCTGATTGGCTTCTGGTGAGGCCTCAGAAAAGTTTTTACTCATGATGAAAAGTGAGGGGAGACGGCATGTTGCATGGTGACAGCAAAAGAGAGAGAAGCAAGAGCTGGAAGGGAGGTGGTAACAGACTTTCAAACAACTAACTTCCACATGAACTAGTAGAACAAAAACTCACTTATTATCCTGAGAAGGACAAGCTATTCACGAAAAATCACTCCA
>NW_007030117.1:0-915 GCF_000164805.1 Carlito syrichta | reverse complement strand
TGGGTGGGCTTGACAGCATCTGTGCCCATTCCGGGCACCAGCAGCCAAGTCAGAAGGCTGTGCCACCCAGTTCAGAAAGGTGGGCTGCAGAGACCCTGTGAGCAGGGCCAGACTTCACCCTGCTGGCCCTGGATTTTTAAATAGAGGTGCAGACAGCATTTCTGGAAGGTAGAAACTCAAACACTTACTGAGCACAGCAGCCCACAGCCTGAGCTAAGGGAGGGATAGTGCAGCGGGAGTCGGGATCTCCTCCCACCTTGTGTCTGCCTCGCCTCAAGAGCAGCACGGGCCTTAGTCTTGGAAGCGAGCCCTCCAACTAGCTAGGCCACCTTGTGGGGAACAGTACCTAGCACAGCACCACACGCGTAGTCGGTACTCAGCAAAGAGGTGTAATTATTACCCAGCCTAGACGGGTGATGACACTGCCAGGACTCCTGTTAGCCTGGGGTGGTGGGTGGATGGTGTGGGAAAGGACATTCCCCACTGATAAGACCTCCAGAAGGAAGCCACGAGAGCAGAGATCTTGTCTGGGTGAGTCACTTCTCTATCCCTACATCCCTGCACATAGTGGGGGCTTCCTACGTTTTGGTGAGTCTGCAAGGTAGACCTCACAATCCCCATATTACAAATGAGGAAACCAAGGCTGAGAGAATTAAAGGACTTGTTCAAGGTCACACAGGTAGGAAGAGAGGGGATCAGGTTCTGCTGATGTCCCAAAGCCAATTTCCTCAACCAGCAGCCACTGAGTGTGATGGGGCCCAGACAGAGATGTAAGGGGGTGTTCTGCCTCCCCCGTCCATCACACTCAGCCGTGAGACATCTGCTTCATTCTCTCACTATGCTTGCTGGGCTCTCCTCAGGGTTTGAGCCCTTCAGACCTGGGTGGGGGCCAGAGGAGACCTCCCAAGGCCCCCT
>NW_007030116.1:0-527 GCF_000164805.1 Carlito syrichta | reverse complement strand
CCCCCATCCCCTGAGAGTTTTCCACTACTGCCAATCCCTTTCTTACAGTATTATAATTGTTCAAGTTTCACTTATGAGTGAGATCATATGGTACTCAGTTCTTTGTTTCTGTGATATATCACTGAGGATGATTGACAATAAATTCATCCAAGTGACTGCAAAGTTCATATGTTTGTCTCTCTTTATGGTTGCATAATATTCCGTTGTGTATATGTATCACATTTAAAAAAAAAATCCAGAGCAGTTTAGATGGGCAACATGGTTGGTTCCATGTGTTTGCTAGTGATACTAGAGATGCAGCAAACATATGTCTGCAGCTATCTTTTTTGTAGAATGATTTGAGTTTCTCTGGGTATATTCCCAATAGGGGAATTTCTAGGTCATATGGGAGGTCAATTTCTAATTCTCTCAGTAATCACTACACTGTCTTCCAAAGAGGTTGCACTAGTTTGCATTCCTACCAGCAGTGTAGAAGCATTCCTTTTTCCCTGCATTCTCACCAGCATCTGTTGTTGATTGTTTTATTA
>NW_007030115.1:0-1270 GCF_000164805.1 Carlito syrichta | reverse complement strand
AATCCTGAACTGAAACAAAGTTACACATGAGAGTGATTAAATGAATCTGTTTGTCTTGATTCAATAGGAATCCAAAACAAATTTGATCTGATCAACAAGGATCAGTAGAAAAGTTAGTGAAGATTCTCTTTCTTTGAAACTGGTAAAGGCAAGGAAATAACACTTGCAAACAATGGAGGCCTTTAATTCCCAGGCTCCAACACTGAAAGTCATTGTGAAGTGGAATTTTGGGGGTTTCAGGTTTTAATTTGAGCTGTACTAGCAGGTGCAGTGATGGAGGAAGAACTTCTGTGATTATACTGTTGCCACTCCTGGCAAATGAAATTCACCATTAATCCAGCTTTATGCGTTTGATCATAGAGACTCTGTCAGTGCTGACCTGTTTACTGGCATTCACTCCCTAGGTACTTCTCTTACCTTGGGACTTGGGATCCTGAGAGTGAGAAAAGAAAACAAGCAAAGGCAAGTTCAGTGTCAGATCTGAAAAACAAAAATCCAGCAAAAGAAATTCCAGCTGTGAAACAATGTGGCCAGGAACATTCTAGGAGCAAGTAGGGGTAGAAAATGCCTCTTCCTAAAGCAAAAGGCTCTTATTTCATCCCTGGTGGTGACCTGGCCCTCAGAGCAGTGTCCCTGCCCACCCCCCAGCTCAGCCTCTGCAGTGGACCCTGAAGGTTGCTCCAGTTTTTTTTTTTTTCATTCTTTTTTATTTTATTTATTTATTTATTTATTTATTTATTTATTTATTTATTTATTTATTTATTTTCATTAATCAGTAGTTTTTATTATGGTTTTGTGGGGTACAGTTAAGGGTAGGTGTACAATGACGTTTCATTCAGGCACCCTGTAGATAAGAAGTGTTTTCCCATCCCCCGACAGATATTTGCTACTGTTAATCCCATCCCCCTCCCCCCATAGTTTCCCAGTACCATCCGTCATTTTCTCATAGTATTGCATTGGATGTTCAAGGTCCATTATATGAGTGAGAACATGTGATATTCAGATTTTTGTTTTTGTGAGAGGTCACTCAGTATTATAGACTCTAGTTCCATCCAGGTTGCAGCGAAATTCATGATTTTGTTCTTTTTTATGGCTGCGTAGTATTCCATCGTGTATATGTACCACATTTTTTTAATCCAGTCCTCTTTTGATGGGCAGCATGGTTGTTTCCAGGTTCTTGCTATTGTGAACAATGCTGCGATAAACATACATGTGCAGGTATCTTTTTTATAGAGTGATTTGTGTTCTTCAGGGTATATTCCCAGTAGGG
>NW_007030114.1:0-773 GCF_000164805.1 Carlito syrichta | reverse complement strand
TTGTACTTGCTATGGGACGCTCCCTGCAGGGCCCCCGCTGCAGAGCTGGGGCTCAGCAGGCACATACTGCTAGGCTCTAGGCTCCTCTTAGTGTAACCTAGGGGCGAGTCTTGGGACTTGAGCTCCTCAGCCATTGCCAGCTGCGAACGTGAGTCCTGAGCATGGGATGTGTGCACAGTTCGGTCTTGTCTTCATCGTCTTTGTTGTTCTGGTCGCCATCATGTGGATGTCAATTCTCTCCAAATCAATCTCATTGTCGTCCTTGGCCTTCTCTGGGTCGCCATTGGTGTCACTGCTAAAGAGGGCACAGTCCTCCTGGTCCTTGGTGCTCACATCCCACGTCACCTTGCTTTTCTTCTTGAGGCACCAGCGTGCGTTGGGGAACCAGGTGGAGACATGCGTGAGGGTCATCTTGGTGATGATGCCTAGCATCACCTTCTCGTCCTTGGTGGAGTAGCATTTCTTGCAGTGTTCCTTCAGTGAGGCCTTGAGTATGCTGTTGCTCTTGTATGTGCGTTCTTGGACCACCCGGGGATCCCCATACTGGAACTGGCCATAGAGGTTATAGGCAGGTGCATTGTGCATGACAAAGGTGGCCTGGTCACCCTGGGGTTGTCCTCGAGTTCATACTTGGAGTCCTGCAGCAACCCGCAGGGCCAGCATCCAGAGGGAGGAGGGAGGTGTGAGAGAGAAAGAGAGAGGCCTGGGGCCAGAGAGGTCTGGAGCAGCTACTGCTGTAGGCACAGAACCTTCAGTTTTCTGGTACTGGAAGG
>NW_007030113.1:0-800 GCF_000164805.1 Carlito syrichta | reverse complement strand
CTGATGACATATCAAATGCAATTCTGTCTTTGGAATCCCTTTCCCCTTTGTCTGGGCTGCATTCCTCACAGGTGAGATATCCCCTACCCCCACCTCTGCCCCAAGCAGGTCACCAGGCGACCTCTATATGCCAGTGGATGGACTAAGCACTGGAATAAAGAAATGAATGAATAGGAACCTCCTTGAAACTTCCCAAATATAAGCAGAACTTTCCAAAACAAACCATATGTGGAGACAGCAGGCAGAAAGCTTGCCCTCTGTCCCCCCCACCCATGGGATCTAATTTGTTAAAAGAAACCAAGTGCTATATGCAGAGTCCATGAGGATGGCTTGACAGGCAAAATCACTTATTCACAGAGTTATTTTCATATTTGTATTCCACCATCCTTCCTTGGGGGCCCAAGGAGGCACTAAGGTCACCCCCCCATTTTGCCTCCTTAGAAAACAAGGAATTTCCCACTTAATAAAGGAACCCACTGGTTTTAGAATACCTCTTGCTGGGAGTTCCAGCATTCAGACACCACTGATAATGACTGTCCAATTCCCACCAAGACAAGGGTCTCCTTCCCACCTCCTTTAAGGACATTGTGACTTCTAGGATAAACATCCACAACAGTCACCTATCAACAACGTGATCACAGCAATGCCCTGGACTCACACCCCCCCTTAACTAACCCAGAAGGCCCCAAGTCCCCTCCCCTCAGTCCAACTCAGGTCTCCAAAGGTAGTTGCCTGGAGAGGGTAAGAGAGGGTGCTTGAAACCAGAGAGGCCCATGCTGTGCCTGTATGCAGTAGGATGA
>NW_007030112.1:0-839 GCF_000164805.1 Carlito syrichta | reverse complement strand
CCAGGCTGCCTCGAGAACTACTGCACCAAAGCATGGGCAGCCATTTAGGGGAAGTTGGACTGAGAGTCTGACTTGGGGGACCCTCACATGGAAGACTGAGGGCAGAAGTTTGGAGTAGAATGGATTCTTCTTCTTCTTCTTCTTCTTTCTTCTTCTTTCTTCTATCTTCCTTCTTCTTTCTTTCTTTCTTTCTTGTCTTTCCTTACTAGGTTGTCCAGGCTACTCTCAAACCAATCAACTTGGGCCATCCTCTTGGCCTGGGCCTCCCAAACTGCTGTTATCACAGGCTTTCCATTTAGTTGACATCCTGGTCTTCCTGCCTGGTCTTGAACTCTGGGTCGGAGGTAATTCTCCTGCCAAGGCCTGCCCTCATCCAAGCTTTTCTGGGTTTTGCTTGGGGTCAAGATGGGGACTTGCTATGCTGTCCAGCCTGGTCTCGATATCCTGGGCTCTGGCCATCTTACCATCTCAGCCTCCCTGAGTGTCGAGGACACAGGTGTGAGTAGCCCAGCCATCCCCACCCACCCGAAGGTTTGGGAGTCATGCCCCACCTTTCCCTGAGGCAGCCCCTCAGAGGAGTGTTTGGTTCGACACTTGGGAATGAGGCAGGTGGAGGTGTGGGCATCCAGGTGGATCCACGCTCCTGCACCAGATGCTCCCCCCTGGGAGGGATTGGTGGGTGACTCTGACTGCACTCTCTGGGGCCCTGGGTCTTCAGAAGGGAGAGGGCCTCGCATTGGGGCCCCAAGAGTGTTTTGGAGGCCAAGTGCAGGGACTCATGCCTGTCATCCTGGTGCTCTGGGAGGCCGAGGTGAGAGGATGGACTGAGCACCCGGGGT
>NW_007030111.1:0-697 GCF_000164805.1 Carlito syrichta | reverse complement strand
AAATCCAGTGCCATATGTCAATCACAAGAAATTATTCCCTCCCGTTTAGGAAACATGACCAGTTGGGAGGTATCTTCAGAGCTTCCCCCCAGTTTTGGAGCATGAAGGATTTTGCCCCTGGATTTCCAAGCAGAAGGGTGAGAAATCCCACTGGGCAGCAGTGGAGTCACCTTGGTCTGATAAAGGCCTGCTTGGGTGGCTATTTGGTGACAAAGTCACTTGAGGGTTCCCAGGTTGCCACTGTTGCTTCTAACACCACGTGAAGCAACACAGAGGCCCCCTTCCAGGGCAGCAGACAGAACCCAGATAATGGACGTAAGCCAACACTCAACCTCATGGGCCTGGGCAGAAGCTTCGGGGCCAAAGATCAAGTCTGGCTGGTCCGAAATCTCCCCAAAAGGTGCAAATTCTAGTCCTGTCAAAGTTGATATCTCTGATACAAGCTCCTTGACCAACAGATTGAAGCACATTTATACAGAAGATCAAGACTGATACTGAGCCGGGCTCGGTGGCTCAGCCTGTAATCCCGTGCCTTTGGGAGGCTGAGGTGAGTGGATTGCCTGAGCCCGCGGGTTCGAGACCCGCCTGGGCAGCGAGACCTCATCTCTACAATAAATCAAAAAATCAGCTGGGCGTGGTAGCACATGCCTGTAATTCCGGCTACTCGGAAGGCTGAGGCGGAAGGATTGCCGGAGCG
>NW_007030110.1:0-838 GCF_000164805.1 Carlito syrichta | reverse complement strand
TGAGCTAAGTCAGCTGGCTAGCCAACTGGCTAGATAGTTGAGTCAGGTAGTTTAGTCAGCTGGCTATGTATGTAACTAGCTGGATAAGTCAGCTTTGCTAGCCAGCAGGCTAACTGTTCAATGCACCTAGTTAATTCTGCAGGCTAGACTGCTGGCTAGGTAGGTAGCTAGCTAGTTATGTGAGCTGGATAGCCAACTTGCTACCATAAATCACCTAGTTAAGTCAACTGGCTAGCCATCTGGCTAGGTAGGTAGCCAGCTAGTTGGCTACCAGCTGACTAGCTGGTTAAATAAGTTAATTAAGTCAGCTGGCCACCAGTTGGCTAGCTAGTTAAGTCAACTTATTAAGTCAGTTGGCAATCCAGCTGGCTAGCTAGTTAAGTCAGCTAGTTGAGTAGGCTGGCAAGCTAGGTAGCTAGCTTGTTAAATCATCTAGACAAGTCAGCTGGTTAGTTAGTTAGCTAGTTAGTTAAGTCAGCTAGTTAAGTCAGCTGGCTTGCTAGTTAAGTCAGTTAGTTAAGTCATCTGGCTAGCCACCTAGTTAAGTCTGTTCACTGGCCAGCAGGTTAGCTAGGTAGTTAAGTAGTTAACTCAGCTCGCAAGCCAGTAGGCTATGTGGGTAGGTAGCTACTTAAGTCAGTTGGCTAGCCTTTAGGCTATCTAGTTATGTCAGCTCAATAAGTCAACTGGCTAATCATCTTTCAAGCTAGGTAGATACCTAGTTAAGTATGCTGGCTAGCCAGCTCGCTACATCCTCAAGTCAGCTAGTTAAATCAGCTGGGTAGTCTGCTGGATAGCTAGGTAGTTAGGCAGTTAATTCAGGTGGCTAGACAGCTGG
>NW_007030109.1:0-633 GCF_000164805.1 Carlito syrichta | reverse complement strand
TGGATGGGCTTAAAAAAATCAGAGTTTTTGAAAGCAGGATCTATGTAATGAGAGTCCTAATATACAGGAAAAATACTCGGCCCCTTGCGAAAGGAAGAAAAAGAATCAGGGGTTATTCGAATCCTCAGTCCTAAAAATCAACAAGCCTTCTGCTGTGGTCTAAACAAGCATCAGTGTTTAGAAGCTGCATCAAAGGTAATAGCAGTCCTCATATACTGAATCTAAATGATCTCTTGGTAAGGAGAAAATAAGAAAGCAGTTTTACACGGTTCATCCGTCAGAGTATCTACATGACAGCTTGCTAAGTACTAAACAAGAATCAGTGTTTCAAAACAGGATTCTGGGGAAAGGGAGTCCTCATATACAGGACACTACATGGGCCCTCGCTAAGGAAGAATAAGGAATCCGTGATACACTAGTCCCCAATTCAAAAAATCCTCAGGGTGCCTTGCTACGGGATAACAAGAATCGGGTCTTCGAGCTTCTCTCATGTTTCAGAGATATTTGGCTTGTTGGTATTACGAATCAGTCATTTCAGGACTGCAGCAACATTCTGGTCCTTTAAGAGTTGTAAACGGGTATCTGGTAGTACGAGTTCATTAGGTTCCTCGGGGTAACTAAGGCCAGATTCCC
>NW_007030108.1:0-2006 GCF_000164805.1 Carlito syrichta | reverse complement strand
AAGGCCAGCTATAGAAAATACAGGACACATCCTTATGGAAATTGGAACTGACATCCAATTCCTGAACAAAACCCGAAACGCACGGACCATAAGAGATAAGATAGACAAGTGGGACCTCATTAAACTGACAAGCTTCTGCGAAGTCCAAGAAATGATCAAGAGAGAAGGGAGACAGCCCACAGACTGGGAAAAAATATTTGCCAACTGTATGTCCGACAAAGGCCTAACATCTAGGATCTACAAAGAACACAAACATGCTGAAAGAAGAAAGCAAACAGTCGCATTACTAAGTGGGCAAAATATATGAATAGACAGTTCTCAAAAGAATACACAAAAGCGGCCAACAGATACATGAAAATATGTTCAGCCTCACTAGTCATCAAAGAAATGCAAATTAAAACTACACTGAGATACCACCTAACTGCAGTCAGAATGGTCATCATCAATATCTCAAAAAATAACAGATGCTGGGGAGGATGTGGCAAAAAGGGAACACTTCTTCACTGTTGGTGGGAGTGTATACTAGTATAGCTTCTGTGGAAATCAGTGTGGTGTTTCCTAAAAGTTCTAAAAATTGACCTTCCATATGACTCCACAATCCCTCTACTGGGAATATACCCAGAAGAACTCAAATCCCTCTATAAAAAAGATACCTGCACACATATTTATTGCAGCATTGTTCACAATAACAAGATCATGAGGACTGGATTAAAAAAATGTGGTACATATACATGATGGAATACCACACAGCTATAAAAAAGAACAAAATCATGAACTTCGCAGCAACCTGGAGGGAACTAGAGTTTATAATATTGAGTGATCTCTCACAGAAACAAAGATCTTAGTGTCACATGTTCTCACTCATAAGTGTACCTTGAACATCTAACGTAATAATATAAAAAAAGTGGTGGAAACTATGAGGGGGCAAGGAGGGGAAGGGAGGTGGAATTAACAGAAGTCAATATCTGTCTGAGGTCAGGGGGACACCCATTATCAACAAGTGTGACTGAATGATGAATATCTGTATACCTAACCCTTAACTGTACCCCAAAATTAAAAAAAGAGAAATACTCAAAGTTGTTCTAGATACTAAAACAAAAACAAAAGGTAAAAATGCTTCAATAGAACAAAGTTAGAAATTATGAAGCTCATAGACATTTTCTATGAAATTTAGAAAAAATACAAAGGAGCAATAAAACAAAAGTTAGTTATTTGAGAAGATAAACACAATTTATAGAACATTAGCAATATTAATTATGCAATGAAGAGAGAAGATTCAAATTAGCTCATTCATAAATGAAAATGGAGACATTACAACTGATATGAAAGAAATTCAAAATATCATCTGAAAATATTATGAACACCTCTCACCAAACAAACTACAAAATCTAGAGGAACTGGATAAATTCTTGGAAACATACAAACTCCCAACCCTGAATCAGGAAGAAATGGAAGTCCTCAGCAGACTAATAATGAGTAGTAAGATTGAAACAATAATTCAAAATCTCTCAACAACAACAAAAACAAAAATTCCTATATTTTAAAATATCATTTTGTTGAGTTTTGCCCTTCCAGAATTGTAACTTGTTTTCAAATGAGTGTGTTTTTTGGTTTGTTTCTTGCTTTATTTTTTAATCACCTTCAAATCTGGTATGGGAAAGAAGAAAAGATGTATAATCCTTATACGATAGTCCCATATTTTTCTCCACAGCAAAGATTTACAAAGCCAGAGAGGAGAGCACTTTAACTATAGACTAAGGATAAGAATTGTTACAGCAGACTCTCTTGTCAGATACCATGCAAGAAGAAGCAAGTGGAGGAAAATATTTGAAAGGTTAAAAAAGTTTTAAAAGGTTAGAATTTCATATCCAGCAAAGTTATCCTTCAGAAGAAAAAAAAACTTTCTTAAATAACCCTATTGTCCCCCAAAATTATTGTTGGCCGTCTTGCCCTGGAAGATATTAAGAATGTTCTCCATAGGAAATAAAAATAATGCAGATCAGAAA
>NW_007030107.1:0-715 GCF_000164805.1 Carlito syrichta | reverse complement strand
GGTCAATAATAGTTGATTGTATAGTAATGTTATATTTCCCATTGAAATTTTATATAAAAATGTAGAACAACACATCTTTCAAATCTTCTCTTGAGCTCTTTGGGCTATAACTATTACATTTCTAGAGTGTGCTCTTTTTCAATGTTAACTACATAACTGCACTATCTACACACCATCACTAACTGGCAATATAGGTAAGAGGTCCTTGGGTGATGTGGAAAGAGCAGTCTTTTTGTGAAAGAAATACATGTCCCTCCTTCATTACAGCTTAATACTGACCCAGGAGAGCATGATGTGGTCACCTGAATTGGAGACAAGGAAGAGCCCACTGGCATGTGGAAAAACAGTTGTGAAAGACATCTAAGGAAATAGGCATGGCTATCACCCTTCTCCGAAAATGATTTGACTCGTAGCGAAAATGATTTGACACGTAGCGCAAAGCTTTTAGACATGGCGAAGGTGGCTTTTAGACATGGCAAAGGTGGCAGCCTTGGGTACCAGGGACTAGGGACACAATGTGTAAGAAAAGCCCTTCCTTCAGGTGTTGTCAACCAGAAGTGGTCCCATGGTAAAACATAGATGGACCAAGTGATGAACGGACCCACATGTATGGTTCAAGCTTCAGGGTAGGAGATGGACCATTAGCAGTCCAGAGTCCTACGTTCATTCTATGCCTGATATGAGAGTCATTTAAACTCTGGTAACTCAATCTTGC
>NW_007030106.1:0-767 GCF_000164805.1 Carlito syrichta | reverse complement strand
TGCCACCATGCCAGGTTCATTTGAGACGGAAAGGTAGAGATCAGGTCTTGCCCAGTTGCCTTCGGATCACGACTCACAGGTTCAGCCTGGCCGCTGGCCTCAGCCACCAAAAGTGCTGAATGATGAGACTGAACCCCCAATCCCTGCCTCATTCCTTCATTGAAAATGAACCAGAAGGCCTGGTGTGGTGGCCCACGCCTGGAATCTCAGTGCTCTGGGAGGCTGAGGCTGGAGAATGGTTGGAGCCCAAGGCCAGCCCAGGCTACACAGGGAGATCCCATCTAGCACCCATCCAAATAGTGGGTCTGAGATTGAGGTGCCTGTCGTTCAGGCCAATCTGGAGGCTGAGGTGGGAGGATCGCTGGAGCACACGATTTTGAGGTTGACTGAAGGATTGATGTGTCCCTGGGCTACAGCCAAGGCCACAGAGGCCGACCCTATCTCCAAAAATATCAGAATCATACACAGATTCTCAACTGCATGTGGTGTGTTCACAGGGCGACTGGTTTTAGAGCAAAAAAAATGGGATTGAGTGGAAAAAATATCCCTCGGTGAGGGATGTGTTCCTGTCCTTTCTTGGCAGAAGGCCCTTGTTGCCGATTCTGAGGGTCGGGTGCCTGGGGCACATTTCTCACCTCGGTGAGGAGAGTTGGCAAGAACTCAGTCCGGGAGCCTCGGGAACTCACTTTCTTTCTTTCTTTCTTTCTTTCTTTCTTTCTTTCTTTCTTTCTTTCTTTCTTTCTTCCTTCCTTCCTCCTCCTTCCTTC
>NW_007030105.1:0-4705 GCF_000164805.1 Carlito syrichta | reverse complement strand
TAAGTTTTTTATCACTTATCTGACTCCATCTCATTATATTCAGCAATTGTATGCTACTTTTTTCCTTTTTATTGTAGCTACCATTATTAAGAATGCTAACATCTTTCTATTTTCAGGTAAAATATTTCTTAAACTTAGGCCAAATTACAATAGATAAAAATAATATAAACGAATGTTTTCCAATGTGTTTTGTGCACATAGACAATTTAAAAAATTGATGTGGATGTATCCATGGATAGAAGACGTCTCCTCATCCAGTTTCTACATCAGAACTCTTCAGAATTTTGAAAGAGAGAAAGCATGACCAACTTCCTAGCATTTTGTGGTAGGTTTAAACAGCTTACACAGTACATCCTTTGTCCTACTCCTATCCCTGTCTTTCCATCTTTCTTACCCCACTACTCTCTTTTATGCAAGGAAATGAAATGTGTTCTAAGATATATAATTTGAGCTTTAAATCATCATTCTGGTCTCACCATCATTCTTCATCATCAGAAGTAATAATCATTTGAAGTTTCTATGGATCTTTTCCATTCAGAAATTATATGTTCATTACATATTTGTGTCTATAGAAATAATCATCTTGAGATTGAATGCTGACTTGTGCCCTTTTATAATTTACCTATTTGAATATTGTGCATATATCTTCCTGAAACTGGTGTCTCAATCAACATGAAATATTGGAGATGTAAATGTTGATGTATATAGACATAATTCTTCTTCTTTGTCTGTTTTCAACTATACTACAGCCTTCTTTACTTATGTAGGCCATTAGTAGTTGCCTTTTAAGTTATTCTAAAATTGTTTTGGTAACTCTAAGAATTCAGAGTATATCATTACCTTTTCCCTCTGCCATACATATAAGGGTTTCTCAAGCACACAAACTTTGAGTTTGGATATACACCTTTAACGCTATCAACTGATACAACACTATTCTCTGAAATGATTGTTCCCACTCACTTTCCCACCCACTTCATATTTATTATTTAACACCACTTTGCATAATTGGTAAAAATGTGTTCTTCATCACCCAATTCTTCCAATAGATACAATAACTCTTAATACTTATTTGACCCAATGTACAAGCATATTAGTGAAAAGGGAAGACATTAATATTTAGAAGACATTAACATTCACACCACTACTTATAGAAAACTCTTTCAGTGCCATATTCTAATATCCCCTCTCCTTTTGAAGTTCATATCTATTTGCTCACTCTATTCCCTTTCTTGTCAATATCTTCTTACTAACTCTAGGTGATTTTCCTTTATTTTGCAAGGGACTTTACCAAGGTCGTTCAGGTTTCTTCCATGGGTTTTCTGTCAGCTCACTTGGTTGCAGGAATAATGTCCATATGAATAGCTTTATTACTTCCAGACCTTTAGCACAGTACTTGAAGAATCCTTCTATAACCCCACACACCATATTTTGTCTGTCACCCCACATACATTTATTTTTGAGTTTTTTCACTGTATATAGATTTAACCCAGATTTATAACTCCTTTTCATTTACACAATACCAGAAACATCTCATATAAATGTAAATGGAGAAAAATAGACAACCATAACACACATCACTATAAGTTGTTTTTTGTTTTTTTTTTTGAGTTGGAGTCTCACTCTGTCTCCCAGACTGGAGTGCAGTGGCCGCTCCCAGCCACCACAGCCTCGACCCGCTGGGCTCCGGCGATCCTTCCTCCTCAGCCTTCCAAGTAGCCGGAATTACAGGTATGCGCTACGACGCCCGGCTGATTTTTTGATTTATTGTAGAGATGAGGTCTTGCTGCCCAGGCGGGTCTCGAACCCGCGGGCTCAGGCAATCCACTCACCTCAGCCTCCCAAAGGCGCGGGATTACAGGCTGAGCCACCGAGCCCGGCTTATAAATTTTAAGTGTAACCATCAAGTGAGCACTTATTGCTGTCCAGCAATCCTGCTCATTCTCCCTGTACATTTTTTCTCTCATATCAGACACAATTTCTGCTCTCCTCAACCTGTAAAAATCCACTCCCAACTTGTGACCCTTCACTCGACTTGCATGTTTCTTAGGTCACTTAAAAAACCATATCAAGCCAAAAATAACCTTTCTCAAAGTCATAGCGACTACATTTCTTGGCTTCATACCATACTTGACCTCACTTTCTGCTATGTTGGCCAAAGTATTCCATTGCTTTCTTAGACAAACCTCTGTTTGCACACTGATCTTGTCCATTCAAGGGTGTGACATCTGCAATGGGCTTCTTCATTTCAGATCAACATCATCAGTATTTCCCTCTTAGATGAACTGTTGTGACAACATGCAGCAATATCTCCATCCTAAACACTCATAAAATCTTTTGAATTTGAATTCTCATTTAAAGAAATTATCTGATTTCTCTGCTCTAATTTTTATAATAATTCATTGAAGGCATGTTTACTTTTGCTGTCCTTACTTTCCCTCCTCTCATGCCCATTTGATTTTACCCTGGTATTGTGTAAATGAAAAGAAGTTATAAATCTGGGTTAAATCAAATTTTTGCTTGGTTAAGTTCAGTAAATCTGCTATGAGTGTGTTAGGATACCAACAACCCCTTTGTTGTGAAAACTAGTGTTGCTTTTTTCTGGTTTTATTTGTTAATCTATTGGCAATATTTGGCCTAGTTGATCCCTCACTCCTTCTTTAAACACTTTCCATCCTTTGCTCTGGCCCCCAATTTCTCTCACCAAACATGTGCTGCTGATTCTTATCTTTCCACTGTCTAAATTTGAAAGGCCTTGGTACTCATTCTTTGAAATTTCATCTGTCTCAATAATTTCATCTAGAACCACTATCTTAAATTTCATCTGTATTTAAAGGCCAGGACTAATCTTTTTATCTCCTTTTAAAATTCTAGTCATCTCAAAGTCAACTAGCAAAAATTTGAATCCTCATCTTCTTAACTTTTATTTTCCCTTCTCTTGTTTCCCTCCAACCTACTAGATTATAACTCCATCATTCCTAAATTTTGTATATATTCAAAACATCATTATCTTATATTTCTAATCTGACATATTAGCAAATTCTATGGACTTTTTCTTCAAAACACACTCACATGCAACCACCTCTCCCTACCACTACAACTACCACTTCAGCACACATTTTGCAAGACTTTATCTAGCATTTGAGAGACCTCCCTGATTCCATTCTTGTGACCATCAGTATATTTTCCACACATGAGCCAGAATGATAATACTCAACATATGCCAAATCATATATCACATATTTTCTAACACTCCTATACATTTTTCTTGTATCCATGCAAGTTCCATAAATTTTATTTTTTCCCATTTCAATGACTTAGTGAGCACTCAGTGTTCTACTCATGTTCTTATACTTCTTTTACCAACATAACTAAACACAATCATTATTTTTTCTAGTCCTATACTTGACATAAATAACAAGTTTTATTAAAATAGCAAAATTTTTAAATTAAACTTTGTTATGGATGAATTTGAAAATCAGCATTAGTTGCAGGCAGTGATTTCTACTAAAAACACTTGATAATAACTATAGTTTATCAAAACGTGCAGAAGAGGAGTTATTTGGTGTATGAAAATTATATTAGTTGTACAAATTAGGGCTAAGATACAGGCTATAACTGATTTGAACAATTTGGAAATTTTCATTACTTTCTCTGTTATCAGGTCTCATAAACTTCTGCTCTAGGGAGCAGGTGTGTGTATTATTCAGTACTAAATTTCAGCTAATAGAAACAAGGAAGAATAGTTTGGAAAGGTACAAGAGCAACATCAATCACCACAGCGCTATGTCATTATATCACTCTACCCTAAACTTAATTTTGATTGGAACTTAAAATACTGATTTTGTTATTGATAACCATTCTAACCCATTTTCTTGATCAAACTCTCTTTGAATAATTGTATGTTTTGTGGGAAGCCTAAATCAACATTTTGCAATAGAATGGTGGAGAAATTAATGTTGGAAGTCATTATTTTCTATGGGAAATTCACAGGTGTCGTTTTTACAGTATTGTTTCAGAAAAAAATAATCTGATCTAATGTGCTAGATATAAAAGAAGTGATTATATTTACATTTATCAGGATGAGCTTAGGTTCAGCTTTTCTTGCACACTGCCCAAAGCAAGAGATCAAAATCCAAAACTTAATCATATAGCTAAAGCAATGCTCAGAATTCAGAAGGATATATCTCTTGAATTGAGTTGACTTTAATTATAACTTTGACACTACTATATAGACACTGGCCAAGCATATGTGAAAGGTTTATGTGTGATTGTGCAACATACCTCTTCATAGATTTTTGAGTCACAGAGTTTGCATATTTAGGTAACAATGTTTCAAGTACTCCTCAGCCCTCACACCCAACCCAATTAATGAAACTCATATGAATAAACACATTTCAGGTGGTTTCTGAATTTGTCTACATTTGTATTAAAATACTTATTTGATATTAAGTAAATATCAAAGACTAGAAATTCTCCAACCCCAAAAATGAAGGAAAAAAAAGGACCTCCAAACTTTTTACAATAAGTATGTATCTAGAAATGTCTTTTTATTGTAACAAAACACATAATCTGCATTTTCAAAGCAAAATAAAATTTAAAAGGTACACGGAAATGCAAGCAGAAATACTGATTTTAACATAGTAATCAAATAACTAAAAGTTACATTATGATTGAAAAGAGTAACTCTTTTTCCTTACTTTTTGTT
>NW_007030104.1:0-737 GCF_000164805.1 Carlito syrichta | reverse complement strand
TAGCTAGCTAACAGGTTGTCAGCAGGTTGAGTCAGGTGGTTAGCTAGCTAACTAACGGGTTAAGTCAGCTGGTTGAGTCAGCATGCTAGCTAGTTTGCAAATGGATTGAGTCAGCTGTTTGAGTAGGCTAGCTAGCTCATTAGCTATCAAGTTAAGTCAGCTGGATTGGTCAGCTAGGTAGCTAGTTAGCTAATGAATTAAATTAGCTGATTGAGTCAGCTAGCTAGCTCATTAGCTAAAGAGTTGAGTCAGGTGATTAAGTCAGCTAGCTAGAATGTTAGATAACGAGTAAGCTAACTACGTAGCCATCTGGTTAAGTCAGCTAGCTAGCTAGGTAGCTAACTATTTAAATCAGTTTTTTAGCTAGGTAGCTAGGTAATTAGCTAATTTCTTAAGTAAGCTGGTTAGCTGGGTAACTGGTTATTTAGCTAACTATTTAAGTCACTTGGCTAGCTAAGTAGTTACCTAGTTAAGTCAGTTAGTTAAGTCAACTGACTAGCCAGCTGGCAAGCTAGGTAGTGAGCCAGTTAAGTCATATGGCTACCCAGCTGACTATCTGGTTAATTCAGCTAGTTAAGAGAGTCAGCAAGCCAACTGGCAATGTAGGTAGCTAGCTAGTTGTCAGCTAGATAGCTACCTGGCTAGCTAGTGATGTCAGTGAGTTAAATCAGCTGGGTAGCCAATTGGGTAGCTGGTTAAGAGAGCTAGTTTAGTCAGCTGTCTAGCCAGCTGGCTAG
>NW_007030103.1:3908-4710 GCF_000164805.1 Carlito syrichta | reverse complement strand
CGGCTCACTTGCCGGCTGACTAGTTAAGTCAGCTGAACTGTCGGCTCACTCACTGGACAATGAGTAAAGTTAGGTAACCTCTTGGCTCACTCACCAGACGACAAGATGTCTGCTAACCAGTCGGCCACCAAGCAAGCCAACTAGTAAAGTCAGTTAACCAATCAGTTGACTAGTTGGCTAACATGTCAGCCAACAAGTTAGCTCAGCTACTAGTCACCACAAGATAGACCATCTAACTAGTCGGCCTACTAATTGACTGACTAGTTAGTTAAGCACTTCAGCCATCCAAGTAGTTAATAGAGCTGACTAGTGGGACAAATCATCAGCCAACAAGTTAAGTCACTTAGTTAGCTCATTAGACTAATTAAGTCAGGTAGTTTAACTTGATTATCAACTAGTTAGAAGAGGTCACTAACTCATTAACCAACTCATTAAGTCGGCTAGCTATCTCATTAGTCAACTAGTTAAGTCAGCTACCTAAGTTGGCCAGTTAAGTCAGCTACCTAAGTAGTTAAGTCACCTAACTAATTCAGCTAGTTAAGTCAGCTTTCTAATTAAGTCAGCTGGTTAAGACAGTTAGCTAGCAAGTTAGCTAATAGATTAAGTCAGCATGTTGAGTCACGTAGTTAGCTAGTTAACTAACTGGTTAAGTCAACTGATTGAGTCAGCTAGCTAGCTAGTTAGCAAATGGGTTGTGTCAGCTGACTGAGTAGCATAGCTAGCTAGGTAGTTAACGAGTTAAGTCAGCTGGATGAGTCAGCTAGCTAGCTAGTAACTAACGAGTTAAGTCAGCTGCTTTAGC
>NW_007030103.1:0-2044 GCF_000164805.1 Carlito syrichta | reverse complement strand
CGGACTGAAAAGTTAAATCAGCAGACCAGTCGACTCAGTCACCGGCCGACTAGTTAAGTCAACTCACCTGTGGGCTCACTCGCCAGTTGACAAGTTAAGTAAGCTAAACAGTCGACTGACTAGCCGGCCAACTATTTAAGTCAGATAACCAATCAGCCGAATAGTCGGTCAACTGGTCAGCTGACAAATTAGGTCAGCTAATTTGTGGGCTGACTAGTTAGGTCAGCCTAATAGTAGGCCAACTAGTCAGCTGACAAGTTAGGTGAGCAAAATAGCGAGCCAAAAGTTAACCGAGATAACTTGAGGGCCAACTCATCAGTCAACTAATTAACCCAGGTAACTAGTCGGACGACTAGATGGCCAACATGTTAAGCCAGCTAACAAGTCAGCCGAGTAGTCAGCCAACGTGTTAAACCAGATAAGTAGTCGTCCACATCATCCACCAAGTTAAGTCACGTAGCTAACTCGTTACAAAACTAAGACAACTAGTTAACTCATTTACCAAATAGTTAAAACAGTTAGCTAACACATTAACCAACTCGTTAAGTCAGCTAGCTATCACGTTAGCCAACTAGTTAAGTCAGCTGGGTAAGTCAGCTAGCTAATTAGCCTGACTAGCTAAATAAGTCTGCTACTTAATTCAGCTGGCTAGTCAGCTAGCTAACTAGGTAGAGAACTAGTTAAATCAGTTGTCTAGCCATCAGGCTCACTACTTAAGTCATCTAGTTCAGTCAGCTGGTTAGCCTGCTGGCTAGCTGGTTAAGTAAGGTAGTTATGTTTGCTGGCTAGCCAGCTGGCTAGCTGGTTAAGACAGCTAGTTAATTCAGTTGGCCAGCTAGCTCATTAGCTAGTTAATCAGCTGGCCAGCCAGCTGGCTTAGCAGGATAAGTCAGCTAGTTAAATCATCTGGCCAGCCATGTTTCTAGCTATGTAGCTAGAAATTTAAGTCAGCTAATTAAGTCAGATGGCTAGCTAGGTAGCAAGCTAGTTAAGTCAGCTAGATAAGGCAGCTGGCTAGCTAGTTATGTCAGTTTGTTAAGTCAGCTGGCTAGCCACCTCCCTAGCATGGTAGCTAGCTAGTTAAGGGAGCTGGCTAGCCAGCTGGCTAGCTAGTTAAGTAACCTAGTTAAGTCAGCACCCTGGACAGCAGGTTAGCTAGGTAGGTAGGTAGATATTTCAGCTAGCTAACCAGCGGATTATGTAGGTAGGTAGCCATTAAATTCAACTGGTTAGCCATCAAACTATCTAGTTATGTCAGCTAGTTAATTCTGCTGGCTATCCAGCTGCCTAGCCAAGTAGCTAGATTGTTAAGTCTGCTGGCTAACCATCTTCATACTTCATTAAGTCAGCTAGTTAAATCAGGTGGCTAAGCTGTTGGCTACATATGTAGCTAAGCAATTAAGTATGCTGGCTAGCCAACTGGACAGCTAGTTAAGTCAACTAATTTAGTTGGCTATCTAGTTAAGTCAACTCATAAAGTCAATTGTCTGGCCTGCTGGCTAGCTGGTTAAAATGTTAGTTACATCAGATGGGTAGCCTGCTGGCTCGCTAGATATTTCAGCTAGTTAAGTCCTCTGGCTATCTAAGAAGCTGTCTAGATAAGTCAACTAGTTATGTCAGCTAGCTAGAAAAATAAGTCAGCTAGTTAAGTCGGCTAGCTGCATGAAGGCTAGCTAGGTAGCTAGCTAGTTAAAACAGCTAGTTAAGTCAGCTGGCTGGCTTAGTAGCTAGCTAGTTAAGTCAGCTAGTTAAGTCAACTTGCTAGCTAGTTAAGTCATCAGGTTATGTCTGCTGGCTAGCCAGCTAGTTAACTAGTTAAGTCACCTAGTTAATTCAGAAAGTTGGGCAGCAGGTTAACTAGGTAGTTACGTAGTTAAGTAATTTCACAAGCCAGCAGGCTATGTAGGTATGTAGCTAGTTAAGTCAGCTGGCTAGCCATCAGGTGACTTGTTATGTCAGCTAGATAAGTCAGATGGCTATTCACTTGTCTAGCTCGGTAGCTAGCTAGTTCAGTCTGCTGGCTAGACAGCTGACTAATTCGTTA
>NW_007030102.1:2515-3892 GCF_000164805.1 Carlito syrichta | reverse complement strand
TGCCCGGATTGGTCTCGAACCCAGGAGCCTCAGGTCATCGCTCATGTAGGCCTTCACAGAGTTGCTGGGATGACACGGGAGAGACCCTGTGCCCGTCTTCCATACCCCTTTTGGGGCACCACCTCACACCCCAATCCCTTCAAATGACCCGGGACCCCAGAGATGGTGGCTGTAGCTGTCCACCAAGCCCACTCCAGGAAGATCGACGGACCCTGGGGTGTGTTTCTGCCAGGGCACCCACTCCTTCACCCACCTAGTTCCACAGTGCCAGCCTTGAGGAAAGGCAGGGGGTGATCCTCAAAACTTCAGTGGGACAGGTACGGCTGGGCAACACATGCCTGTCTCCTAGGCACTGGGGGAGGCTGAGAAGGGAAAATAGCCAGAGTCCAGGTGCTAAAGACTAGGCTAGACACCATCACAAGCCCCCACCTCGACCCCAAGTAAAACCCAGAAAACCTTGGGTGAGGGCAGGCCTTGGCAGGAGAATTGTCTCTGGCCCAGAGTTCAAGAACAGGCAGAAAGATCAGGATTTCGACCAAATGGAAAAGCCTGTGATCACAGCAGTTTGGGAGGCCCAGGCCGAGAGGATGGCCCAATTTTGGTGGTTTGAGAGCAGCCTCGGCAACCTAGAGAGGATAGAAAAGAAAGAAATTAGGTAAGAAAGGAAGGAAGGAAGGAAGGAAGGAAGGAAGGAAGGAAGGAAGGAAGGACGGAAGGAAGGAAGGAAGAACATATGGAATAAAGGAAAGAAAGACAGAAAGAAGGAAAGAAGGAAAGAAAGAAAAGAAAAAAAATGAATCAATTTTCCTGCAAACATTCTGCCCTAGATCGTTCCTTCCCTGCCCCCATCAAATGAAGTTACCCCAAGCTCGGCAGCTTCCAGACATAACCAGCCCAATGTCTGCCCCTGCTTTGCTGTGAGAATTCCTGAGGGATCCTGGCCAGGTTCTTGCCGGCTCTCCTCTCCAAGGTGAGAAATGCACCCCAGGCAGGCTGGCCCTCTGACTCAGCAATGAGGACCTTCTACCAAGAAAGCCCAGGGACACACACCTCACCCGGGAACATTCCTTCCCCCTAATTCCATTTTTCCTGGCTCTAAAGCTAGTCGCCCTGTGAACAAACCATGTGCAGTCAATAATCTGTGTATGATTCTGATGTTTTTGGAGACAGGGTCTGGCTTTGTGGCCCAGACTAGGCCTCATGGACACTACCATCTTTCACTGCTAGCTTTGAAATTACAGGTTCCAGCAATCATCCCGTCTCAGCCCCCAGAGTGGATGGGACGATGGGCATCTCGACCCCAGATGCCCTGTTAGTATGGGTGCAGTGATGGGGTCTCCCCACATGGTCTGTTTCAGGCCTTGATCTCTGGGACTA
>NW_007030102.1:0-919 GCF_000164805.1 Carlito syrichta | reverse complement strand
ACCATGGACTCCACTGCCGGGCTCAGGTGATCCTCCCACCTCAGACCACAAAGTGGCTGAAACGACAGGCCTGCAACACCACGTATGACTAATATTTGGATATAGTTTTGATGGCCGAGACAAGGCTGACCACAGTGTCCTGGGCTGGTCTCAAACCCACAGGCTCAGGCCATCCACTCGCCTCACCCTCAAAGGGCCGGGATTCCAAGCTGAGCCCCTGACCCTGGCCTTTGGTTGTGGTGGTGGTGGTCAGTATTATTCTGAGTTGGAGTCCTGCTCTGTCAGCCAGGATGGAGCACAGGGGCTCACACTCAGCCTCCACATCCTCCACTGGCTGGGCTCAGGCTATCTTCCTGCCATGGCCTGCCATGTGGCTAGAAAGACAGGCGTGTGCCACCACGCAGAGCTCATTTTGTTTGTTTCTTGTAGAGTCGTGTCACCTAGGTGCCCGGGTTGGTCTCGAATGCGGGGGTGCAGGCCATCCTCTCAGCTCAGCCTCCCAAAGCACCGGATGAAAAGCGTGTTTCCCCATGTCCAGCCTTCACACCCCTCTAGGATCCCCACCATGGGCCAACTCCCTTCAGACGACCCTAGACATCAGAGATGACAGCTGGATGCATTCGCCAAGCCCACCGAGGAGGAGACCCTGTTGCTGTGGCCTGTCTCCACAGGGGTGGCCAGCCCTCTGCCTGCCTTGTTCCCCAGGGTGGACCCACTCGATCCTCCCAGGGGCCACCATGGTGAAAGGGAGGGCATGACTCTCAAACATTCGGGAGTGGTGGGGATGGCCGAGCGACTCACTCCTGTCTCTTCCACACTCAGGAAGGCCAAAATGGGAAGATGGTTGGGGCCCAGGAGCTCAAGACCAGGCTGGACACCATAGCAAGCCCCCACACAGACCGCAAGCAAAACCTAGAAA
>NW_007030101.1:0-715 GCF_000164805.1 Carlito syrichta | reverse complement strand
GGCAACCTGAAAATGAGACTGTCTTCAAGAGCTCTTAGGGGACAGCCTGGACAGGAATCCCAGCAGCATTCTGAGAATCGAATCCAGAGGTGCCTCTTTTGTAGCCAGTCTTCTCTTTCTCATTTGCAAATGTCCCATGGAAGATATAAGCATATAGTTGCTGTTTATTCTAGGGTTTTGTTTACCCCAAATTAAAAGCCATTCTGCTTTTATGGACTACTATTTCATTGTTACTAGGGGAGACCACCCATCTTGTCAGCATTAATATTATCTTTGGGTGGCATACAGAAGAAACATACCTACAAAATGGGTAAACCAACTATGTGTAGATAGTGAAATTAAAAGGACAGTTGACTTTTATCCTTCCATATTTTACACAACAGTTAAACTTAACATAATTTAGCTTGAAATGTGGTCATCACAAACCACAGAGACCAACATTTTACCCCTCATCTGTAACATTAAAAGTCTACCTTCACCACACATTTACCCTTCAGTGTGTTGTGTCTCCTATTATAACTGCATTTTTTCTTTTATTCATCCTTCTAAATATGTTTTCATGATTATGAAATAAGAACGACTTTGTCCTACAACCATGCCAGAGCATTTATGCCAGAGTGACTACTACTCCCAATTGTATGGCACTGGAAGGGAAGTCTTTGATCTCATTCTGATTCCATCTGTCAACCTCCCTCATCAGCCACCTGTGAAATTG
>NW_007030100.1:0-1361 GCF_000164805.1 Carlito syrichta | reverse complement strand
CAGCCTTTCGAGTAGCCGGAATTACAGGCGCAAGCTACCACGCCCGGCTAATTTTTTGATTTTTTATAGAGATGAGGTCTTGCCTGCCCAGGCGGGTCTCGAACCCACGGGCTCAGGCAATCCACTCACCTCAGCCTCCCAAAGGCGCAGGATTACAGACTGAGCCACCGAGCCCGGCTTTTAATTTCTTGAAAGAAATACTGCTAATAATTTGCACATTTTTTTTCTTTTCTAATATGAGTCTTTGGATCTATAGATTTTCCTTTAAGAATGTCCTAAGCTGCTATGATAAGCTTTGATGTTTTATTAGATTTGTCTTAATTTAGTTCTAAATTTGTACTAATTTTATTGCATGTAATTTTTCTTTGCTGAGGTGTTATTTAAAATTATCAAAATGAGCCTTGGCTGAGAGGACCATAATAGAGTATACTATAAACTTAGGTTAAAAGCACGCTATAACCCAATAAATATGTAATTGACTTGTGGACAATGGCACAGCCATTTTTAGTTTTTAGTTTTCTGTCTTAAAACATAAACTGTAACTGTTTAAAGTTCCAGTTATGGGAAAAACTACAAAGCTCCAGTTATTCTTCCCTTATCTCACTTTCCCCTTAGCAACAACCAATCAAGTGCCAGGGGGTAGTCACCTATGTTTCCAGATGTCTCTGCAGCTTCCCCAGCTAGTGGACCAAGGTCAGCCCGAGTCAGGCTAGCCAATCTTCCACAATTAAGCTGATCACCAGAGGAACTACCCAATTAAATGGTAAAACACTGGAAAGCCCCCCAAACTCTTCCTCTCTTTGTGTAAAAGCATAAAAGCCACCTGCTTAAAGAAATCAGTACCTCTGTATGTACTCCGCTGTGTCGGTTGTCGACAGAGGTCCAGGCTCGAGCTTGTAAATAAAGACCCTCTTGAACTTTCATCGGAATTGGCTCTTGGTGGTCTCTCGGATTGAACAATCAACCACTACACGGCTAGGGTGTTTGGTGAGCCGGGAGTTGTTGGGTGCACGGGGCTGCCTGGCCATGCGTTGGAGGAGGTTCTGCCAGCAGACAGACTTGGCGAGCAGGCACAAAGGCTAGAGCCCAGAGTTGGCATTGCCCAGAGGAGATGTGATCTGGGTGGGCAGGCTGCCCACTGACCTGTAGCTGAAGTCACAGACGCTGGCTCCTGGGTCAGGTCTGCCCCACCCCTGGCGCAGCATGTGCCTGCTGGTGCAGAAGTTGCTACTGTCGCTGGCTGCACATTGGCGTCCAGCTGGTGCAGCAGGTGCTGGAGTGCCGGGCAGTGTTGGTGGGCCCTTGGAGCCCCCGGTGAGCCATGTGACCCAAGTAGGAGGATCTGGTGATGATGCGAGCCA
>NW_007030099.1:0-1355 GCF_000164805.1 Carlito syrichta | reverse complement strand
GTTCAATCAACCTGAGGGAAGTCAGAAAAGTACCCACAGAACAACTGGGGTCTAGTCTGAGTCTTGCAGGAGTTTGAGTGTGTCAAATGGATGTACAGGATGGGGTAGAAATGTATGTGAATGGGGTGCAAGACGAAGCAAGCAAAGAAAATAATTCAGAGATGAGTTAGGAGATAAGATAGGGTTTGAAAAAGTTTGAGAGCAACGAGAATAAAATTGAAAGATAGTGCAGGATAAAGGGACTTACATGCCAGGTAGGCAAAGGAGAACATGAAAAACATTTAGTGGGGTTATCAAATGCTTAGTCTTCTGTCTAAAGAAATAAAAGTTGCAAAATATAAAACAAACAATAACCATTGATATACTAATGCCCTTTGTCATTATAATTTCATTTTTGATGGATATGTATTCAACAGTGACTTAGAACACCTTCCTTATTAGTTTATTCTTTTCTTGATTAATGATCTGCAATCAACACTTGACTAAATGCCATAGAAAAGTGTCGGTGACCTGCACTGACCAAGGGGGGGTTAGGACCGCACCGGTGAATCAGAACGGAGAGAAGAAACCACACGGAGGCAGCTCTTCTGGGAACAGTCTGGCCAAGACTGAAGCCAATTTTATTCAAACTTTTTCCAACTTATATACCATTTTCTATAATCTCCAGCAGTGTGACAATTACTTGCTGGGGGCGTACAAATTCATTGATGTGTAACGCGCTTTACAAATCATGTACCATCACAAGACTTTCAGGTTCCCAGTGAACAATTACAATTCCATGATGTATGAATCACAGGTGCACAATTTCAATACAGATTGTTCAAAATGTTTTCCACAATGTTCAATAAATTATTCATATTATACTCTAAGTTCTAAACCCTGATTTAAAAACTTTCCAAGTTAACTCTAAGTTCAATCCAATTTTACTAACTTTTAATATTTTTGACGATTAATATTATTAACTTAACCCTATACTATAATCTATAAGTTTACTTAAATGACTTAATTTTATTACCTTAATTTTATACTATTTATTTTTATAATTCTTATAACCTACTACATTTCTATACTGCCCTATGATTGTATCTTAATTACCTATGAACTTATCCTTAACCTAAAATTTTATCACAACTTCTATAAATTTCAAATATCTAAACTATTGTCTTTTATACTTTATTAATTACTTATCTTATAATATCATGTCTAAATTCTAATACAACTATTATCCTACTATAATCTATTACAAACCTTATCATTAGTACTAATAAGTATAAAAATTATGAACTTACTCTATGTTCTATAAAACTTAATTCAATGACATTTTAACCTAAAACCTAAATCTGATTGCCTATTCC
>NW_007030098.1:2626-4178 GCF_000164805.1 Carlito syrichta | reverse complement strand
TAGCCCGGCTAGTTTTTGATGTATTGTCGAGATGAGGTCTTGCCAAATTGCCCAGGTGGGTCTCGAACCTGCTGGCTCAGGGTCTCTTTATTTTAAAGCTATAAACAGACATTGTTTGCTCCTAAGGGAGAAAATGTCTTTATCACCAACGTTTCTCTCTATACAAACATTCTTGAAAACATAACCAAAAGCACATGAATTTGTCTTTCTCACAAGATATGAAAAGCATAAGATCCCAATCAAAAAGAAAATTATCTGTTAGCATTATCTACTAGTTCTATTTTTCTCTATAATTTCTGAAGCTGTTTCTTAATTTTTCTTCTCTCTATGGATCATTTGTCTGATTTTTTTAAGTGTCAGGCAATTTTTGAATAGGTGTTAGATCTTAATTTAATTGTAGAATTTTCTTGAGGAATTTTGGTGTTTGTTTAGATATATAATTGAGTTTTCATGCTTCTTTGAATCACTTTGACACTCTAGAGGCTAACTTCTTGTCTACCTCTTGTCCTCCAGAGCAGGCATTACTCCAAGTCTACTATAGCCCAAGTACGGATGTTATTGAGGTAATACTCATCTGAAGTTTCTTCCTAATATCTATTTAGAGATTTTTCCATGTGCACTGACAAGATTATGAACTATTCCATGTTCTGTTTGACCACAGAGAATTCTCTGGTGGTTATTTTTTGACTTTGAAGAAATGTATTCTCATGCAGAAAAGATTGGAACACAGCAAAAGGCTCATGGGAACTCTGAAGGTTTTTTGGCTTGATTTTTGTATAGCTCCTTCTCATACAGTATCCTGCTGCACACGTTCTAACTGCCTTCACATTCCTGATATCTGTTTTCTTGATCTGACAAAAATGCAAGTTCTGCTTGTTCTTTTTTTACTCTGTGGTGATGTGGAAACTACAGGCAGTAAGCTGAATTAATTTTAGAGAGCACCTCTTTTTTTTTCTTCCTCTTTGTGAAAATAGTGCTTTGCTATTTTTTTCCAATGTGTAACAACTTGTGTTTCATGTATTTTGTTTGGTTTTCTAGTTCCTTACAGTAGATAGATACATCTTGTTCCTTTGTCAGGATTATTGCCTTAGGCTAGAGTAATCAGAAAGACTATACCTATCTCTTACCTTTTAGTTAACATCCACATTTTGGTCCAAGGTGATTTATATTTATTCAAATATTCAATAAACCCTTAAATTTAAATTTTAGGGTGACTGATTCTGACTTTAAAAGCAAATTCATGTGCATAAAAATATATAAAACATGCAATGCAGTTATTTCTCAACAAAAGTAATATTGAAGATACATAAAAACCAGATAAAAGCAATATTTATAATATACACATATGTATATTTTCAATGGCTCTATTATTTCTTACACTAGAAATGGAGCATTTAATACCCTACTATATTTATTCTAAGTGCACATTAACATATTATAAATAGTTTGACTTGTTTTCACTTATATATCAAACGCAATACTGACTTTGCAAAACTTATCAATTCACTTTTTCATCACATAAAAAGTCAATTTCATGTTTTTATGTTTATAA
>NW_007030098.1:0-1260 GCF_000164805.1 Carlito syrichta | reverse complement strand
TAAAGAACCTCTGGGAAAATAATATATACAATCAAATATGATCCATCCTAATAGTATTTGAATTTTAGAGACAATTGTGATATTTTTTAAAACTTAGCATCTACTGATTATTCACTTATTTAATGACAATTAATATCCCCTTGATGTGTTATTTTTTTAATTCCCAGCTAAGACCGAACTCAGTGGCTCATCCTGTAATCCCAGCAATTTGGGAGGCCGAGGTGACTGGATTGCCTCATGCTGCAGGTTTGGTACCCTCCCGGGCAAATTGGTGAGACCTGGTCTCTACAATAAAATAAAAAATTTACCCAAGGTTGATACTGCACACCTGTAGTTCCGGGTACTTTGAAGGCTGAGGCAGCAGGATGACCATAGCCCAGTAGGTTGACTGGGGTCACCATGACAGTGACACTGCACTGCAGCCTGGGCTACAGGAAAAGACTCTAACTCAAAAAAAAAATAAATTCTTAGATGGATAGCGTCATGTCTCTAAGTTTAGATCCATCTCTAAAAGTAGATCCAGAACTAAATCTTATTTGATTCTGGTTAAACCTCATAGCAGAGGATTTTCTTCCCATCATTGAAGTCTCCAATCCTTTAAAGAAAGAGTTTCTTCCTTTCAAGGTGGTAAATAAAGCACTTCCAGCAACTCTAAGCAACACCCTACCCAAGCACAGTGGTGGCTGCCCTGGGACTCACTTTTCTCTCCAAGTGACTCATGGCACCTTCTTTTTTTGCACTGTGATTAGAAGTGTTCTGGGAGACTGACTCCTGGGGGTTTGTAAACATTAGTAACAACCAGGATCTCTTTGGACAGCATCTTCTAATGACACAGCTTATACTTATGATGGCAATCGTGAAGAATATTTAATGACATTTTAATGAGGCAAATAGGATTTCTGGGCTAATGTGGTTAACCTGCTGTTAGTACAAACATCAATCACTTGACCCTCATCTGTTGGTAATCCATTGCTATTACAACACAGCTGCTGTGGGTTGATTTTATGATAACAAGGGGTATAAGTTGTAGATACAAAAAATGGATAGCTGGGATGTAAAATGCTGCAGCCAGTAAGGAAAACAGTTTGACAATACTGCAAAAGAGTAAACACAAAAGTTTCTACATGACCCAGAGTTTTATTCCTGGGTATATACACGAAAGTGTATGTGAAAATTCATCACAGCAATATTTATAATAGCTAAAATGTAGAAACAATTGAAATGCCTATCAACTGAAGAATATTGGCAAAACAAAATGTG
>NW_007030097.1:0-815 GCF_000164805.1 Carlito syrichta | reverse complement strand
CATACCATAACTGAAAATGGGAAACTTTGAGCCTCATGTTTTGCAGCATGCACCAAGTGGGAATAACATCGACAGCCAATAAACAGTGCAGCACACATTTGAGAACCTGTTCTCAAGGAAGATACACATTCCCCAAAGCAAAACAGAGGCCGTCTGCACTAGATCCCGCAAGGCACACGGCACTGTAATTGCGTCTCTTAGTATAGAGAAACGGCAACGAAAATGAATTTTTGTGTTCACAGAGAAAGCAAATAACCCTCCTCTACAAGGAAGTGTGTAGCACTCATTTGACTCAGTGTGGCACAATTTGGGAGCTCTTTCTGAAAAGTGAAGTATTGACATATCACTGTCCTGGCTACATCATCCTGTACCTTGAGAATCATTGATAACACCATACACCAAACAAGAATACAACGACTTGAAAATAAATAACAATGCAGCTAACGTTGAATACGGCATTTCCCAACCAGATACACACTTCCAACAAGCAAGCGAAGCCTGTCAGCTCTTAACCGTTAATGCCAAGGAACAATAATTGCTTTTCATAGAAGGTGGACATGCGAATCAAAAACCTTTCAGAATTCAACAGGTGAACAAATAATGCTTTGGATAAAATGACATTGAATCGGTCATTTCACCCAGAGTGGAACCATGGAGTTGCACCTTTCTAAACAAGAAACATTGTAAGACAGCTCACCTAGGCATATGCAGTCACAGTAGTAAAATATACATTAAAGAGAAACAGGGAGAATCAGGTATTACAGAAAAAACAAAGCCGGTGTAATACTTGGTACCCTATTCTATTCAGTGCACTT
>NW_007030096.1:0-720 GCF_000164805.1 Carlito syrichta | reverse complement strand
CATGGTAGCGTGCGCCTGTAATTCCAGCTACTTGGAAAGCTGAGGCGGAAGGATCGCTGGAGTCCAGCAGGTCAGTGCTGGGGTGACTCTGAGAGTGCCACTGCAATCCAGCCTGGGCGACAGAGTGAGACTCCTACTAAAAAAAAAAAAAAAAAAAAAAAGAGTGGTTTTAGTGGAGAAAGTGAGGAGGAAAAATAGATGATCTCAGAGTGAGAATGGAGAGCCAGACCCTGAAGGGACTTTCAGGATATTATAAAGAGTGGATTTTCCTTGGTTAAAATTGGTAGACAATTCAAACTTCTGTTCAAGGATTAACATGATCTGGTCAAAATTTGAAAGATCTAGCTGGTTACTTTAAGTATGACACACACTTAAAAAAAATAACTTCCTGTTTAAAGTATCTAAATATAGTTTTTGGTTTTCTGATTTGACTTGATTATGGCGATTCAGATGACAACTCCTGAGCACTGGGAGGATGGAGTTTTTATCAAAAGAGACAAGGAGAACAGTGAATACTGTGGGTTTAACAGAATAAAAATTAATTAGACATAATAATTTCATATGTCTATAAAATACATAAGTAGAGATACTAATTTGAACTTTTGACTAAAATAATTTATTGCTGGTAAGAGAATTCACTATTAGGAATATAAATTTGAGAGTTGACATGTAGAATCATAGTTGAGACTCAATCATCTAACAACATATTCTTTCTTCTTT
>NW_007030095.1:0-714 GCF_000164805.1 Carlito syrichta | reverse complement strand
AAGTAAAACTGGTTGAGTCAGCTAGCTAGCTTGTTATTTAATGAGTTAAGTCAGATAATTAAGAAAGCTAGCTAGCACTTTAGATAACATGTAAGCCAACTAGTTAGCCAGGTGGTTAAGTCAGTTGGCTAGCCAGCTTGCTAGCTATTTAAGTCACCTAGATAAGTCAGCTCGCTGGCCAGCAGGTTAGGTAGGTAGTTACGTAGTTAAGTCAGCAGGCAACCCAGCGGGCTATGTAAGTAGGTATCTAGTTAAGCCAGCTGGGTAGCCATCCAGCGTCTAGTTGTGTCAGCTAATTAAGTCAGCTGGCTGTTCACCTATCTATCTAGGTAGCTAGCTAGTTAAGTCTACGTGCTAGTCAGCTGGCTACCTCATTAAGTCAGTTAGTTGTCAGCTGGCTAGCCTGCTGTCTTGCTAGGTAGCTAGGCAATTAAGTCAGCTGTCTAGCCACCTGACTAGCTAGTTAAGTCAGCTAGTTAAGTCAGCTTGTTAGCCAGCTTTCTAGCTAGGTAGCTAGCTAGTTATGTTTGCTGTGTAGCCTGCTGGCTAGATAGTTAAATCAACTAGTTAAGTCAGCTCAGTAGCCCGATGGATAGCTAGTTAGCATGATATTTATTCAGCTGGCTAGACAGCTGGCTAAGATGATATGTCACCTAGTTAATTCAGCTGGATAGCCCGACGGCTAGCTATGTAACAAGTTAGTTAATTCAACTG
>NW_007030094.1:0-816 GCF_000164805.1 Carlito syrichta | reverse complement strand
ACCAGCTGACTTAACTAGGTGACTGTACAGCTAGCATGCTGGCTTGCGATCTGACTTATCTAGCTATCTGCTACTTAACCAGCTGGTTAGAGAGCTGACTAAACTAGCTGACTTAACCAGCTAGCCAGATGGCTAGCCAGCTGACTTAACTCGATGACATTAGTAACTAGCCATGTAGCTATCTAGCTGACTTAACTAGCTACCTACCTACCTTGCCAGTTGGCTAACCAGCTATCTTAAATAGCTGATTTGACCAGCTAGCCAGCTGGCTAGCCAACTGACTTAATTACCTCGCTACCTACATAGTCAGTTGGCTAGTCAGCTGACTTAATTAGCTGAATTAACTAGCTAGCTACTAACTAGACTACTGACTTAAATAGTTAGCTGACTAGCTCGCTACCTCACTAGCCAGCTGATTTAAACAGTTAGCTAACTAGCTAGCTACCTAGCTAACAAGCTGACTTAAATAGTTAGCTGCCTTTCTAGCTAGCTGACTTAACTTGCTAACTAACTGGTTAGATTATTCATTTTCTAAAGTCCTAGCTAGCTGACTTAGTCATCTGACTTAACTCATTAGCTAACAAGCTTCCTAGATGGTTTAATCAACTGAATTAACTCGATAGCTAACTAGCTAGCTAGCTGTCTCATCGAGCTGACTTAACTCGTTAGCTAACTAGCTAGCTAGCCTACTCAACCAGCTGACTCAACCCGTTTGCTAACTAGCTAGCTAGCTGACTAAACCAGTTGACTTAACCAGTTAGTTAACTAGCTAACTACCTGACTCAACCTGCTGACATAACCCATCAGCAAATTAGG
>NW_007030093.1:0-5925 GCF_000164805.1 Carlito syrichta | reverse complement strand
CAGCCAGTTATATCAGCTAGCTAGCTAGTTAAGTCAACTAGTTAAGTTGCCTATCTAGGTAATAGCTAGGTAGGTAGCTAGCTAGTTATTTCAGCTAGTAAAGTCAGCTGGCTAGCTGGGCAGCTAGCTAGTTATGTCAGCTATTTAATCAGCTGGCTATCCAGTGGCCTTTTGGGTAGCTAGCTTGTTAAGTCAGATGGCTAGCCAGTTGGGTAGCTACTTAAGTCACATAGTTAAGTCATCTCGCTAGCCAGCTGTTTTGCTAGATAGCTAGGTAGTTAAGTCAGCTGGCAAGCTAGCAAGATACGTAGGTAGCTAGCTATTTAAGTCAGCTGGTTAGCCACCAGTCTAGCTAGTGTTGTCTGCTAGCTAAGTCAGCTGGCTAGTCAGCTGGCTATCTAGTTATGTCAACTAGTTGAGTCAGCTGGCTACCTGGTTAAGTCAGCTAGTTAATTCAATTGGCTAGCCAACTGTCTAGCTAGGTAGCTCACTAGTTACATCAGCTGGCTAGCCAGCTGGCTAGTTTAAGTCAGGTAGTTAAGTCAGTTCGTTAGCCAATTGGCTAGGTAGCTATCTAGGTAATTTTGTCAGCTGGCTAACCGGCTGGCTAGCTAGTTAATTCAGTGAGTTAAGTGAGCTGGCTAGCCAGTTGGCTAGCTAGGTGGCTAGCTGGTTAAGCCAGAAGGCTAACTGAATGGCTATCTAGGTAAGTCAGCTAGTTAAGTAAGCTTGTTAGCCAGGAGGCTGGCTAGGTGGAATGCAAGTTACACTGGCTGGTTAGCAGGCCGGTCAGGTAGGTGGCCCACTATTTAAGCCAGTTGGCTAGCTGGCTGACCAGCAGGGTGGCTGGCTAGCTAAACCAGCTGTCTGTCCAACCATCCAGTCAGCCAGATGGCTATTTAAGCTGGCTGGTTAGCCACCTGGTCAGCCCACTAGCTAGCTAGCTGGCTGCCTAGCCAGCTAACCAGCCATGTATCTAGCTAGTTAAGCCAGCTGTCTAGCCATGTAGACAACCAGTTAACTAGTTCGTTAAGTCAGCTGGCTAGCCAGATATCCAGCAGAGTAGCTAGTCAGCTAATTAAGTCAGCTAGCTAGTTAAATCAGCTAGCAACTCAGCTAACTATTCAGCTTGCTAGTGAAGTCAGCAAGCTAGAGAGTTAGATAGCTTGTTTGTTATCTATTTATGTCAGCTATATAGCCAGTTAGCTAGTCAGCTAGCTAGTTAAGTCAGCTAGCAAATCAGCTAGTTACTTAGTTAACTAGTCGGCTAGCAACTCAGCTATCTGGTCAGATAACTAGTGGGCTCGCTCGCTTTCCATCAGGTCAGCTAATTAGTCGGCTCGCTAACCTGCAAACTGGTCAGCCAACTAGTCAGTTCGCAAGCCAGTCAAAAATTCAACTAAATTGTCAGCTCGCTCGCAAGCCAACAGTTCAGCTAAGTATTCGGCTTGCTCACCTGTTGACTAGTTAAATCAGCTCACCTATCGGCTGGCTCGCTGGCCGACTAGTTAAGGCAGCTCACATGTCAGTTCACTTGCAGGCTGACTAGTTAAGACAGCTCATCAGTTGGTTCATTCACTTGCTGACTAGTTAACTCTTGTGAGCATTTGGCTTACTCGCTAGCCGACTAAAGTCAGCTGACCAGTCAGCTGAGTCGTCGGCTGACTAGTTAAGTCAGCTGACCAGTTGGCTCAATCGCAGACTGAATAGTTAAATCAGCTGACCATTCAGCTCATTCGCTGGCCGACTAGTTAATTCATCTCACCTGTGGCTCACCCGCCTGTTGATAAGTGAAGTAAGCTAAACAGTCGGCCGACTAGCAGGCCAACTATTTAAGTCAGATAATCAATTGGCTGACTAGTCGGCCAACTGGTCAGCTGACAAGTTAGGTCAGCTAACTTGTGGGTTGAATAGTTAGGTCAGCTAAATAGTCGGCCCACTAATCAGCTGACAAGTTAGGTGAGCAATATAGCCAGCCAACTAGTTAACCAAGATAACTTGTGGGCCAACTCATCAGTCAAATAATTAACCCAGCTAACTAGTCAGCTGGCTAGACGGCCAACATGTTAAGCCAGCTAGCATGTCAGTCGAGTAGTCAGCCAACGTGTTAAACCAGATAAGTAGTCATCTGCATCATCTGCCAGCAAGTTAAGTCACCTAGCTAACTCATTACCAAACTAATTAAGACAGCTAATCAACTCGTTTACCAAATAGTTAAAACAGCTAGCTAACACGTTAACCAACTCGTTAAGTCAGCTAGTTATTACGTTATCGAACTAGTTAAGTCAACTAGGTAAGTTAGTTAGCTAATCAGCTAGCTAGCTAAGTAAGCTAGATAAGACAGTTAGCTCACTAGTTAGCTAACTACTTAATTCAGCTACTTAAGCCTGATACCTAAATAATTTGCTAACTAGTTAAGTCAGCTAGTTATTCAGCTAGCTAAATAGTTAGATAACTATTTAATTCACATAGTTAAGTCAGCCAGTTAAGTCAGTTAGCTAAGTAGTTAAGTCAGCTAGCTAAGTCAGCTAGTTAAGTCAGCTACCTAATTTAGTCAACTGTTTAAGACAGCTAGCTAGTTAGTTAACTAATGGGTTAAGTCAGCAGGTTGAGTCAAGTATTTAGCTAGTTAACTAATGGGTTAAGTCAGCTGGTTGAGTCAGCAGGCTAGCTAGTTAGCACACAGGTTGAGTCAGGTCTTTGAGTAGGGAAGCTAGCTAGTTAGCTAACCAGTTAAGTCAGCTGGATTAGTCAGCTAGCTAGCTAGTTAGCTAATGAGTTAAGTCAGCTGGTTGAGTCAGTTAGCTAGCTCATTCGATAACGAGTTAAATCAGCTGATTAGGTCAGTTAGCTAGAATGTTAGATAACGATTAAGCTAACTATGTAGCCATCTGGTTAAGTTCGCTAGCTAGCTAGGCAGCTAACTATTAAGTCAGCTTGTTAGCTAGGTAGCTACGTAGTTAGCTAATTTCTTAAGTCACCTGGCTAGCTGGTTACTAGCTAGTTAACTCACTATTTAAGTCAGCTGGCTAGTTAGATAGCTTGTTAATTCAGCTAGTTAAGTCAACTGGCTAGCCAGCTGGCTAGCTAGGTAGTGAGCCAGTTAAGTCATTTGACTAGCCAGCTGGCTAACTGGTTAATTCATATAGTTAAGAGAGCTGGAAAGTCAACTGGCAATGTAGGTAGCTTGCTAGTTAATTCAGCTAGATAGCTACCTGGCTAGTTTGTGATTTCAATGATTCAAATCAGCTGTGTAGCCAACTGGTTAGTGGGTTACGTAAACTAGTTTTGTCAGTTGTCTAGCCAGCAGGCTAGGTAGGTAGCTAGCAAGATTAGTCAGCTTGCTAGACAGCAGGCTAGCTGTTCAAGTCAGCTAGTTAAATCAGCAAACTTGCCTGCTGGCTAGCTATGTAGCCAGTTAGTTAAGTGAGATGGCTAGCCAGCTAGTTAGCTAAAGTCAGCTAGGTAAGTCAGCTCGCTAGCCATATGGCTAGATAGGTAGTCAGGTATTTAGGGCAGCTGTCTAGCCTGTTTACTTGCTGTTAAAGTCAACTAGTTAAGTCACCTGGCAAGTAGCTGGTTAGCTATTTAAGTCAGCACGTTAAGTCAGTTGGCTATCCGGCTGACTAGCTAGTTAAAATACTAGTTAAGTCAGATGGTTAGTCACCTGGCTAGCTAGGTTATTTCAGCTAGTTAAGTCAGCTGGCTATATATGAAGCTAGATATATGTCAGCTAGTCATGACAGGTAGCTAGTTAGTCAAGTCAGCTAGTTAACTCAGATGGCTGGCTAGATAGCTAGCTAGGTAGCAAATTACTTAAGACAGCTAGCTATGCCAGCTGGCTAGCTAGGTAGGTAGCTGGTTAAGTCAGTTATTTAATTCAGCTTGCCAGCTTGTTAAGTCGGTGAGTTAAGTCAGCTGGTTAGCCAGCTGTCTAGCTAGGTAGCTACCTAGTTAAGTCAACTGGCTAGCCAGCTAGTTAAACAACCTAGTTAAGTCAGCTCACAAGCCTGCTGATTAGCTAGATAGCTAGGTAGCTAAGTCAGCTGGCAAACCAGGTGGCTATATAGGTAGCTAGCTAGTTAAGTCAACTGGCTATCCAGCTGGCTAGCTAGGTAGGTAGGCAGTTAAATCAGCCTGCTAGTCAGCTGGCTAGCTAGTTATTTTACCTAGTTAAATCAGCCGGCTTGACAGCTGGCTAGCTAGGTAGCTAGATAGTTAAGTCAGCTGTCTAGCCCACTGGCTAGATAGTTAAGTCACCTAGTTAAATCAGGTGGCTAACTAGCTGGCTAGCTATATATCAAGCTAGTTATTTCAGCTGACTAACAATCCGGCCAGATATGTAAGTTAGCTAGTTATGTCAGGAGGCTTTACAGCAGACTATCTAGGTAGCGAGATGGTTAACTGTGTTGGCTAGCCAACTGACTAGCTAAATAAGTCTGCTAGTTAATTCAGCTGGCTAGCCTGCTACCTAGCTAGGTAGAGAGCTAGTTAAGTCAGCTGGCTAGCCATCAGGCTCACTAGTTAAGTCATCTAGTTGAGTCAGCGGGCTAGCCAGCTGGCTTAACTAGGTAAAATAACTAGCTAGCCAGCAGGCTAGCAGACTGATTTAACTGCCTACCAAACTAGTTAGCCAGTTGTCAGGTAGTTAAGTCTGTTGGCTAGCCACCTGGCTAGCTAGGTTGCAAGTTAGTTAAGTCAGCTGGCTGGCAAGTGGGATAACTAGTTAAGTCAGCTAGCTAATTCAGTTGGTTCCTAACTTGCTAGCTAGGTAGCTAGCTAGTTAAGTCAGCTGGCAAGCAAGCTAGCTAGCTGGTTATGACAGCTAGTTAATTCTGCTGGACAGTCAACTGGCTAGCTAGTTAATCAGCTGGCCAGCTGGCTAGCAGGTTAATTCAGCTAGTTAAGTCATCTGGCCAGCCAGTTTTCTAGCTAGGTAGCTAGATAATTAAGTCAGTCAGTTAAGTCAGCTGGCTAGCTAGGTAGCTAGCTAGTTAAGTCAGCTAGATAAGGCAGCTGGCTAGCTAATTAAGTCAGTTTGATAAGTAAGCTGGCTAGCCAGCTGCCTAGCAAGGTATCTAGCTAGTTAAGGTGGCTGGCTAGCCAGCTGGCTAGCTAGTTAAGTAACCTAGGTAAGTCAGCAAGCTGGACAGCAGGTTATTAGGTAGGGAGGTTGATAATTCAGCTAGCAAGCCAGCAGATTATGTAGGTAGGTAGCTAGTTAAGTCAGCTGGCTAGCCATCAAAATATCTAGTTATATCAGCTAGTCAAGTCAGCTGGCTATCCAGTTGCCTAACTAGGTAGCTAGCTAGTTAAGTCTGCTGGCTAGCCATCTCACTACTTTGTTAAGTCAGCTAGTTAAATCAGCTGGCTAGGATGCTGGCTGCATATATAGCTAGGCAATTAACTCAGCTGGATAGCCAGCTGGACAGCTAGTTAAGTCAGCTAATTTAGTCAGTCAACTAACTAGTTGGCTATCTAGTAAAGTCAGCACATTAATTAAGTTGTCTAGACAGCCGGGTAGCTGGTTAAAAAGCTAGTTACATAAGATGGGTAGCCTGCTGGCTCACTAGATATTTCAGCTAGTTAACACCTCTGGCTAGCTAGGAAGCTGGCTATTTATGTCAGCTAAATATGTCAGCGAGCTAGCTAGATAAGTCAGCTAGTAATGTCAGCAAGCTGCATGATAACTATCTAGGTAGCTAGCTAGTTAAAACAGCTACTTAGGTCAGCTGGCTAGCTAAGTAGCTAGCTAGTTAATTGAGCTTACTAGCTAGTTAATTCAGTGAGTTAAGTCTGATGGCTAGCCAGCTGCCTAGCAAGATAGCTAGCTAGTTAAGTAAACTGGCTAGCCAGCTAGCCAGCTAGTTAAGTCACCTAGCTAAGTCAGCACGCTGGACAGCAGGTTAGCTAGGTAGTTTGGTG
>NW_007030092.1:0-1118 GCF_000164805.1 Carlito syrichta | reverse complement strand
TAGTCTGTGCCAAATGTGTGCTGCAGTGTCATCTCTGTGCTGTGACGACTATTCTTCATTTCTGCCTGCTGTAATACCTCATTCTCACTCTTTCCCCTTGATTTGTGTTCCTTTCCATAGAGGGCCTTTGCGTACGAGCGCAAAATGTCCATGTTTCATGGAGAGAAATCTGCAAGACATAGTGCCCCAATGAGTGACACAAGTGCTCCACAGTCACAAGCAGGAGAGCATTATATGTGGATGGGGAGAATTCTAAATTGTTTTTCCCTATTGCATTTAAACCTAATAAGGACTACCAAGGTTGTGCCATTTTCACTGATGAGTAAGCACGGAGAGCCTATGTTAAACTGCTGATGAAGCTGGGTCTTCCTGGGGACACGCTATTGAAGCCTGCGCTGCACTGCACTTCATTGGAAGTCTGTATATACTGGCTTCTGCGTGCTCTCATCCCTGATTCTAAGAGCTTCCCTGTATATACACTATACTAGGAAGGGAGCATTTGGAGACCAGAGTGCAACTTCAGGTGCTGCACTGACTGGGTCCAAATCTACACAGCCATGGATAGCCAAGCATGCTTCATTCAGCGGAGAATGGGGAAAAGATTTCTCTTTTTACATGGGCGTCTCACAGGGAATACAATGGCTCTGCGGGTTCATTTGCCAACGAGGCCCGAGAGCTTTGGTTTTCTTTGAGGAAAACAAGAGTCTTCCATGGGAGACATTCCTCAAAACTGCACGTCACTGAATGAGGGGGCAACAAGTATTATACAGGCTTGGTCTTTGGTGTGACACCTGATTCTCCCTGTTTTTCAACGTATATTATCCTACATTGAGTGCATATGCCTAGCAGAGCTGTATTCAACATTTCCTGTATACAAAGGGCACAACTCCATGGTGCCACACTGAGCGAAATGACCGATTCGCTGTTATCTTCGAGAAAGCATTATTTCTTCACCTGTTGAAATCTAAAGTGTTTTTGATTTTACAAATCCGAATCCTATCCAAAGCAATTTCTCTTCTGTTGGCATTTACGAGGAAGAGCTGACAGGCTTGGCTTGCTTGTTGTGAGTGTGCATCAGCTTGGGAAATGCTGTGTCAAATGTTTACTGCATTGGGATG
>NW_007030091.1:0-797 GCF_000164805.1 Carlito syrichta | reverse complement strand
CATGTGACTCAGAAATTCCCCTGTCGAGAATATACCTGGATGATTCAAATCATTTTACCAAAAATATACCTGCACGAGTATGTTTTTTTCAGCTCTAATCAAATTGCAATAAAACATGGTACGAACCAGGTTGCCCATCAAAACTGGAAAGGATAAAATAAATCTGGTATATACTCAGTACAATATTATGTAGCCATAAAAAGGGACAGATAGAAGGATTTTGCAGAACGTTTGATGGATACGAGGTAGGAAATTTTCAGTGATTTATCACAGAAACAAAGAACAGAAGTCCATATGGTCTCACTCATGAGCTGAACTTGATCTCTCACAGTGCTGTAAGCAAGTGACTGGCAGTAGTGGCAAACTGTTTAAAGGCAGGGGTGAGATTTGCAGTGGAGGGATACTTCTAAGGAAGGGAGGGGCATACCTCTTCAACCAGGGACCCTGCTTAATTAATTTTTGTATATCTAACTCTGAATTGTACCCCACATTTTTAAAAAAAATTAAACTAACTAACTAAATAAATGAAATCTGTAAAACATACAACTGACTTTATTTGTTTATACTATTCTTTTTTTTTACTTTAAAAATAGTTACAATTCAGGATTGGGCCTAGAAATGTTCATTATGCAGAGATTGATTTTTTAAAAATTGTATATTACTCCAATGATAACTCCTTTTCCCTTTAATACTTGGGAATACATGGTATAATTCTGCCTTCAAAATTGACAACTACAGTGTTTCTCACATTATTTCGGAATGATTTATTCTGCCTAAATTGAAACTTTTTAAGATTC
>NW_007030090.1:0-438 GCF_000164805.1 Carlito syrichta | reverse complement strand
ATGTCACCTCCTCCAGGAAGCCTTTGGGACCCGGCTGGAGTGGGAGCCTCTCTTCTGCATTCTCCTGGCTTCCCAGTTTTGCACTGGTCACATGGTATTTTTAATTACCTATGATCCCAGCACTTTGGGAGGCTGAGGTGAGAGGATTGCCTGAGTCTACAGGTTCAAGACCAGCCTGAGCAACATGGTGAGACTTTATCTCTACAATAAATCAAGAAAAATTAGCTGGGAATGGTGGCATATGCCTGTAGTTCCAGCTACTTGGAAGGCAGAGGGGGAAGGATCGCCTGAGCCCAGCAGGTTGAGGCTGTGGCCATGAGTGTGCCACTGCACTCCAGCCTGGGCAACAGAGTGAGACTCCAACTCAAAAAAAAAAAAAAAAAGTCCCAAAAAACAAGTGTTGGTGAGGCTGAGGAGTAAAGGAAACACTTCTACACT
>NW_007030089.1:0-734 GCF_000164805.1 Carlito syrichta | reverse complement strand
AAAATGAAAAGAACGCATTGTATGAAAATGATGTCTAGAAGTGGGATGACCGTGATGACATACTGAAGACATTGCACATTTGCCACTCTCAGCAAAGTAATGTATATGGAGTAGCAGACATAGAGCTTTGAGCATTGACCTGAAAACCCAAGGTTTATTGGACAGTCCCATGGGGATGTGTTCTCATCCAAGCCCTACTAGAAGGGACTCAGGAAAGCACTCATGGAAAATGAAGGTATGAGTGAAAGTGACAGTTTTCTTCTTTAGGCCTCACAAGCAAACCTCTGCAGCCCCAGTCAAGGGAGAGACAGCCCAGGTCAACTACCTGCACTGCTTCTCCTACATCAGCAAGGTGCCAGGTGCTGTCATGAATCAGGACAGAGGCACTGGCAGTTATCCACATGAAGACCAGAGAATCCCAGGTCCTAAGGACCACTGGAGCCAGTGCCCACCTCCCTCCCTATTAAAAAGTGCAGTGGGAAGGTCACTTTGGGGGTGGTATGCATTGCATTGGCTCTTCCTTCTCCCTGCCTCTCCAGATTCCAGTAGGTGCTGTACACCCACTTTATAAATATTTCTGTGATGTCAACATATGTTGCAGCCATAGGTCAGGGTTACAGATGTGGCTTGCTCTCAAGAGACCACCATCATTGTGATAGCCCTTCCCACAGAGCAACATGGAAACTAGGAGGCAGAGCACTTTTGTGCTCTGTGGTGGTGTTGGACCTGCCCAT
>NW_007030088.1:0-638 GCF_000164805.1 Carlito syrichta | reverse complement strand
CAGCAGAAAATAAAAACAATCTTAAGAAATTTAGATTTGGATTGAGTGTAGTGGCTTATGCCTATAATCCAAGCATTTTGGAAGATTAAGTTGGGAAGATTGCCAGAGACCAGGAGTTCAAGACTAGCAACATAACAAAATCTTGTGTCTACAAAAGAAAAAAAAAAAAAATAGCTGGCTGCAAGGACACACATCGTTAGTCCCAAATACACAGGAGGCTGAGGCATGAGCATCACCCAAACCAAGGAAGTCAATCCTGAAGTTAACTATGATCACATCACTGTACTCCAGTCTTTGAACTCCTCAGAATGAACTCTGGTAGAAAGAAAAAAAGAAGGAAAGAAAGAAAGAGAGAGAGAGAGAGAGAGAGAGAGAGAGAGAGAGAGAGAGAAAGAAAGAAAGAAAGAAAGAAAGAAAGAAAGAAAGAAAGAAAGAAAGAAAGAAAGAAAGAAAGAAAGAAAGAAAGAAAAAGAAAGAAAGAGAAGGAGGGAGGGAGGGAGGGAGAGAGGGAGGAAGGGAGAACAATTTTTCAAAAATTTTATTCAATGAGGAGACATTATTGGATAATCATTTTACAGTGATAATCCTGGTTATTAAAGATTAATGACTTGAACCAAAAAAAAAAATATTGAGACAAG
>NW_007030087.1:0-891 GCF_000164805.1 Carlito syrichta | reverse complement strand
TTCGTGACTGACTGTCAGTCTGGTATGGCTCCAGGAACCTCCTTTCCTGGGCACTGCTCTCAAGAGCAGCCTTCACTGGATCAGGCTTAGCTTCTAGATCTCACACCCTCTTCTGTGTACTGGTGTCAAAGAGCTCAATGGAGCTCATGCTGGCACAAGAGCAAAGGATACAACATATTCAAGTCCAAGTGTCTCTATTATTATTCTATGCTATTCTGCAATAGAACTTCAGTCGACGTTTGAACTCCTATGTAGGTTAATTAATCAGGACACACGCTCAAATCACTTGACAATGGGGGCTTCGACCCACTGTGGTTGAGGAAATAGGGAGGAGCAGCAAGAAAGCAAAATCGGAAAGTTTGACAAGATTGACCTTCTTTTAAATTATGGGAAATAACATGGAAGATATATTTGAAAGCATTAGAACACTTCACTGAGAATAAAAGACTTCTTTACTTATTTTCAGTAAACAGACTTTGGATTTTCCCACTGATTTCCGTCCAGTGGTGTCATTAGTCTTTACTTCACTCAGTGTCTTGTGATCATAGGATGATCTTGAGTCATTGTTCCCTGTATCTTCATGCACAGCATTTCTCCTTTATGTTGATCATTCTTGTTATGAAAAGAGAATCTGTTGTTTTAAGATGACTATGATAGAAATGCATATGAAGTGGATTCATGGCTGACCCAAAGCATAGTAGAAGAGACTTGGGAAATTTAGCCAACACACGTGTCTACTCTCATGAAGCACACACATTATCAGAAGGCTGGTGCTACACTGACTTCATAACTGAAATTTCACACCAAGTTATCTCTTAGGATATGAGTTGAGTGGCTCATTGACGAGCCCATGTGGCTTTTTCTGCTTCTGTGCTGTTTGGTACTCTGAGA
>NW_007030086.1:0-745 GCF_000164805.1 Carlito syrichta | reverse complement strand
AAAAAATTAGCTGGGCGTGGTAGCGTACACCTGTAATTCCAGCTAATCGGAAGGCTGAGGTGGAAGGATCGCCGGAGTCCAGCAGGTCGAGGCTGCGGTGGCCGGGAGCGGCCACTGCACTCCAGTCTGGGCAACAGAGTGAGACTCCAACTCAAAAATAAATAAATAAATAAATTGCTTCTCAAAAAGGCTGGCATATTTCTAAGAACAGTAAATAATGTAATAAATGTTTAGGGTATCATTTTGATTGAAAAATCTGGGAATAAAACAGAACATAAAACATGATCTTTATTTGTGATTATATTTACATGTCTAACAAAAATAGAGGAATATAGACAAGGGTCAAATCTGAATGGAAGGATGATTTATCTCATGTAAGTTTTTGTATTTTCTCAAATTGTGTTCAAATTATTTGTACCAGAAGGAAAAAAAATCAGTAAACTATTTTAGTCTATCTGTATGTAATTCAGAACATCAGCAGGACCCTTGGGAGTGAAGTGGCCACACACAGCACTCACTCTTTCAGCCATCAGGGTACTACTCACTCTCCTTCTTAGCTGAGTCAGTGAATTGACCACTGGCCTCATGTGTGGGTCCCTTCCAGCCCCTCTGCTCCTCTCCTGGCTGAATGCAGTTCATCAAGATGCTAGGTCCCATGGGAACTCTGCATCCAACAGAGAAACATCCCAGACCCTGGAATGGTGTAACACCCACCTCGTGAAATAATAAAGACTACACAACAATC
>NW_007030085.1:0-820 GCF_000164805.1 Carlito syrichta | reverse complement strand
TTTTTTTTTTTTTAATCCCTTAAATGCCTCTGGACTCCATGGTCACTATGTAATTCTAGATTTCATTGTCTCTGAACTATTGACGGCTGAGTTTAAAGAATTGACCCCTTGAAGTCTTCTTTTATCAAACTTCAATCCATGTTTCTTCTCTTTTCTTTTCTTTTTTTGAGCTGGAGTTTCACTGTCATCCAAGTTGTAGTGCAATGGCACTCTCATGGCCACCACAGCCACAACCTGCTGGGCTCAGGCGATCCTTCCACCTCAGTTTTCCAAGTAGCTGAAACTATAGGCACGTGCCACCACGCCCGGCTAATTTTTTGAATTCTTGTAGAGATGAGGAAGAAGTTGCCCAGACTGGTCTCGAACCCGTGGGGTGAGGTCATCCTCTTGCCTTGGCCTCCCAAAGTTCTGGGATTACAGGCTGAGCCACAGCGTCCGGTCAATCCATGTTTCGTATGGCAAACCGAATTACTACCCTAACATATAAAACTGGTTGAAACTTTCTGTGGCTCTCTGTAGCCTGAGTAAGACAACATTTTTCATATGGTCTGGAAGAACTGTCTCAATCTGATCTCAATTCATTTTCCAATCTTCCTTCTTCTTCACCATGTAATTCAAACTTTGGCCACCCTCAGAGTACTCACTGTTCTCCTCCCAGAAACGTTTTTTTATACCTTTGTTTATACTGTACTCTCTGTTTTTAAGTTCTGTATTTGAATTCCCATTGTCTACTTGGTAACTTTCTCCTTAATCTGAAAGGTCAAATGCCACATGTGTCAAATTTTCTTTGATTAATTCCTAAAACTCAGTTGTATCTCCT
>NW_007030083.1:0-772 GCF_000164805.1 Carlito syrichta | reverse complement strand
TAAAGAAATCTTGAGTAAAGCAACAAAGCTGAAAGGCATTACACTTCTGATTTCACTTCGGAATTCAACTTATATAACAAAGGCTATAATAATCAAAAGCAAATATTATATTGGCAAAAAAACACAAACACTAGAACAAAAAAAGCAGAATGAAAAACTCAGAAAAAAATGTATGCATATAGTCAACTAATCTTTGACAAAGTTGCCAAGAATACAAATGGAGTAGTCTTCAATAAATGTTGCTGGGAATACTGTATATCTGCATGCAAAAAATGAAATTGGATTAAAGACTTAAATGTAAGACCTGAAATTATAAAACTCCTAGAAGAAATAGGGAAAAAAAAACTTCAGACATTGGTCTTGACAATGATTTTTTGATATGACACCAAAAGTACATGCAACAAAAACCAAAATAAACAAATGGATTACATCAAACTAAAAAGTTTTTGCACAGCAAAGGAAACAATCAATAAAATGAAGAGGCAACCTACAAAAGAAAATATTTGCAATTGGCCAATAAAAGGTTAATAGCCAAAATAGATTTTAAAAACTCAAACGGAGTCGTGGCGGCGGCGAAGGTGGCTCCTGAGCTCGGTCAGGGCTAGGCTCGGCGCCGCCCAGGTTCTCGTGACCCAGCCAGTTGCGCGCGGGTGTCGGCTCTCCCAGGGGCTTGAACCTGCCCCCCGACTCGCCGAGCAGATGGGACCAAGACTGCAAACTGCTGATTAGACAGACTGTAAAGCAGAGGGAAAAGTGAATAAAACCAGAAGAC
>NW_007030082.1:0-847 GCF_000164805.1 Carlito syrichta | reverse complement strand
AAGTTGAAAGCAAGAATTTGAAACAATTTAAAGGAGCTCACAGCTGTCATTCCAGTGTCTCAGAGCCTGAGGTGGAAGGACTACTTGAGGTCAGGAGTTTGAGACCAGCTTGGGCAGCATAGTGAGTCCTTGTCTCTAAAAATTTTTTTTTAATTTTTTGAAGAAATTATTTAAAAGAATATGTGGATTCCAGAATAATCTCAATTTTTAAGTAGCATATACTCAGAAAGGTCCTCCCGATGCCCTGTCTAAAGTAGCTCCTCACCCCCAGAGTTTTCTTCTGTCTTACCATCCTCTTATCCATTGACATGTCTGCAGGTGTCTTGTTTATTATTTAGTGTCTTTTCTCCAACATGATACAGGCCTTGTGAGAGCAAGGCCTGGGTCTGACTTGTTCACTCCTGCAAGCCCAGTGCCTATAACCATGCCTGTCATTAAGTAGGTACTCAAAAAATAATTTAAGTGAATGGTTCATCCCCAGGCATCACTGTTGGCAGCGACTTCTTGGACAGAGGGTGATATTTTTGTTTGTTTATCTTGTATATATAGATTTAGTCACAAAAACTGCAAGACTGCATGGTTGCCCTTTATAATTTGTCATTCTAATTTGTTGACCAAGAAATGATGTTAGTTTTGCATTGAGTTAATTTCAGAAATGGGCACTGATATTATATGCTACTGTCCTTTACCTTTCTACTTAGTGTTCTTTCCACAATGTTTTTTTTTTTCTTAATAAACTGGGGATGCTTTTGTGTCCCTCATAATTTTCTAGGTGACTAAGGATGACACATATATATTTACCAGCACAGTTTTATAGACTGAAGAGACAAACTAGTAGAATTGACTT
>NW_007030081.1:0-726 GCF_000164805.1 Carlito syrichta | reverse complement strand
TCGAGCACTGCCTTTTTTGGCATCACAAGATACTCCAGAGTCATTGTGTATGTGGTCTGCTCCTGCTGTGAGGGTCAGCCTTCCCTTCCATGGCCTTCTGCCAGGTGCATAACCCAAATTTTGTAAGGAGGAAATATTGGACAAACACACAGAGTGACATTTTGCCCAGTAACTGCTCAGTGCTCTTCAAAAATCAAAGACAGAGAAGGACCAAGGAATGATTCCAGGTTTTTTAATTTTTATTTTAAAGATGTAGGGTACAATTCACATCGATAGGCTTGGTGGGTGATTGCCCAGTGTCTGAAGATTGGCTTTCTGGCTCGCAAAGAACCTTATTGGGGGGTGGTGTGGATTGCATTGCGTCTCCCCTCCCAAATGTGTATGCTGAAACCCTAACCCCCAATGTCTTAGATGTTCTGAGATGGGGCCTTTTGGAGATATTTGGATGAGATCATGAGGGTGGGTCTTTCATGATGGGATTAGTATCCCTTGGAGAAGAGACCCCAGAGAGTTTGCTCTCTCTCCCCTCTCACCTGTCTCTGCCTCCTGTCATGTGAGGACACAGCAGAAGGCAGCATCTGCAGCCCAAGAAGCGACCTATCTCTGAAACCAACCATGCTGGCACCTTGAACCACCAAGCCTACCAATGTGAGTTATAGGTGCTAAGGAAAGAGATTGGAAGGACCTGCCCTCAGGACACTTACATTCTAGAGATTGTCATCATCC
>NW_007030080.1:0-769 GCF_000164805.1 Carlito syrichta | reverse complement strand
GTGCGGGGATTACAGGCTGAGCCACTGAGCCCGGTATCTGGAGTACTTTCAACAAATGAAATGTTTGTGAGGAACACCAACTTTAATAGCCTAGTCTTGCAAGCACAGTTGATTTAACCATTCCACAGACAATTATAGTGAACCTACTGTGTACAGACACTGTCCTAGAAAGAGAGGAAAAGCATGAGAAGACGTGCATGTCACAAAACTTGTTAACATTCCTGTGAACTTGTGGCGACAAGTGGAACTGGGCCTGATGGAAGAATCTATGCAAAAACGTTGGAAGTCTGCATTGTCACAGTGACAGGTAGAGAAGATAGAAGTTGATGAGCCACATAGAGTATATACAACAAATTAACATTGAACTGGGCCCTGAGGGTCAGGGAGAGGAAGTCAAGAATAATGGCATTTTATAAGAAAGGTAAGTCTGACATTTTCAATCTCCAAAAAAGGCTTTGTAGGTATACATGAAACACAGTTATTTAGTTCTGCAAAATTTTAATACATTACTATCAATTACATAAGCATTAGAATTGTTGCCAAAAAGGCAGCACATTTTAGAATCATCAGTTTGACCTTTTGCAAATGTGTTATTAGGGACACTGGTCCTATGAGATATTACATGGAATAATACTTTCCATGGTCAAATAAGTGTGTGAGAAGAGAATAATATTCCCCAAACCTTCTAAAGACTCAGGTCCTATAGAAAGGGACTTTTTAAAATCTATGTGTTTCCCACACTTAAAATATCATAGAATTATGTATTATG
>NW_007030079.1:0-725 GCF_000164805.1 Carlito syrichta | reverse complement strand
TGAAGTGGGCAGCCGGAGTCACTAGCCGAGCCCACACTGAAGAAGAACCTGGCGATGGGGCATGTATCTGCTGGTATGCCCAAACATATGCCCACCTCATTCCCAGGAGGGACCTGCTCGCTCCTCCCAGGGTCTGCCTTGGGGAAAGCAAGGTCATGACTCTCAAACCTTTTGGGGAACATGGATGGCTGGGTGACTCACTTCTGTCTCCTCAGCACTCAGAGAGACCCTGACCGGCAGATGGATGGAGCCCAGGAGCTCAAGACCAGGCTAGACACTATAGCATGCCCCCACCTCGAACCCAAGCAATACACAGGCCTCAAACCCAAGCAATACACAGGTTATCGTTAGGATAACCTCCAGCCCAGAGTTCAAGACCAGGTGGGAAGACCGGGATGTCAATCAAATGGAAAGCCTGTGATCACAGCAGTTTTGAAGGCCCAGGCCATGAAGACGTACCGAGTTGGGCAGTTTGAGAGCAGCATGGACAACCTAGTGAGGAAAGAAAGAAAGAAAGAAAGAAAGAAAGAAAGAAAGAAAGAAAGAAAGAAAGAAAGAAAGAAAGAAAGAAAGAAAGAAAGAAAGAAAAAGAAAGAAAGAAAGGAAGGAAGGAAGGAAGGAAGGAGGGAGGGAGGGAGGAAGGAAGGAAGGAAGGAAGGGAGGAAGGAAGGAAGGAAAGTAAGGAAGGAAGGAAGGAAGGAAGGAAGGGAGGAAGGAAGGAAGGG
>NW_007030078.1:0-800 GCF_000164805.1 Carlito syrichta | reverse complement strand
GTTCTCAACTGGGGGCAATTTTGCCATTTAGGAGATATTTGGCAATGTCACGAGCATTTGAGAATGGGATTGCTACTGATGGGAGCCATCATAAAAACGCAATCCCAATGGCCAGGATCCCAAATGCCATGATCTCAGGTGCCATGATCCTGAGGGCCATGATCTTGAATGTTGAAGTTCTGAAAGATCAAAAATCCCAAAAATAATTCTGGAAAAAATAATTTTAAAGATATTTATTGACATTTTAAAAGGAGAATTTATTTGAGAAATATACACAAATACAAAATACTTCATAGGCCACCTGACACAATAAAATAGGCAATAATGGATACATATTTTTGTGAGCATAGATACCCAGGTTTAGTAATGACAGTCACATGGGTATACCAGTTATGAGCAGCTGAACTGTATTCATAAAGAAATCAGTCAGAAAGCAAAATGGATATCACTGTGGTTGGTAATTGTGTGCACTTTACTTTATAACTGCAGTCATTTGAAATATATGACAGTCAAAAGACAAGATTGACTAAAAAAAAAAAAAAAAAAAACCATGATGGGTCATACCGCATGTGCCAGCTGTACAAAAGTGACATCTCTTCATTTATTAAGGAAGTTTCAATATTTTTATATACACACAATTCTTACACACAAAGTCAACATTATGATAATGTGCTTTTGTGAAGTCAGATTTCTTCTGCAGCAGAAGGAAAGTCTGTCCTAGCTCTCAGAGAAAAGCCAGTTCACCTTCTTTGTTCTCTCTGGGCCCTGGCAGATTGGATGGTGGCCAAGAACACTGTGGG
>NW_007030077.1:0-645 GCF_000164805.1 Carlito syrichta | reverse complement strand
GAATGTAAATTGTTTATAATTCTCTGGGCTTAAAGGTATAGTAAAGAAACAATTCTGTAAATTAATAACTATAATATTAAAGTTAACAGGTATAGCAATACAGGCTGTAACACTCCATGGCTCCCATAGCAGTGTTAATAGCTCTTAAACCCTGTAAAATTCTCCATATACCAGATTTTTTTCTTAATTACAAAACTTAGGCTTTTCATTAATTTGGACAGGTTCCTGCATTACCTCTCTGTCTTTGCCAAGTCCCTTAAAAGGATCATAGCCTATCTACAGCATTTGTGCTGAAGCTTTATCATTAGGGCTATATAAATGTATGCTTATTTGAGCAAGAATATCTCTTCCCCATAATGTAAAGGGGATAGATGGAATAACATGTGGGCAAAAAGTTTTTGAAGTCTTATCTGTCCAATTTAAAATTTTTAGAATTATTGGCTACTGAGGGTACTTGACCAATGCCTATGAGTCCCAAAGGAGCTTCTTGAGTAGACAAAGAAGCAGGCCAACTTTCCTGGTAATACAGGAAACATCGGCTCCGGTGTCCAGTAAGCCTTTAATCTTAATTCCTTATATATATATAAGCATTCTCTAGCTTAATGAAAGCCTTTTTGGCAATTGGAACTCAAAGTTTTAAGTCGA
>NW_007030076.1:0-642 GCF_000164805.1 Carlito syrichta | reverse complement strand
ATTTGCAGGATTTCAGGGATTATAAAACATAGTCTTATCATCTCTGCCCAGAATGTGGTGGATGCCTTTTTGAGAGCAAACTATTCCATATTTCTCATTCCAATTTTTTTAACTTTTATTGAGCCATTTTAGCTGAAGAAACTTGTTTAGAAATATTTTTTAAAGGATGAAAAATGTTCAATCTCTTGGAAAATAACAAAAATTAAACTATTCATTAACATAGTCTGATCAGCATGTTGGAAAATTGTTTCCGTTAATGGCAATATAATTACAGGGCTTTCTTCTCATGCCAGAGTCAAATGTACTGATTTGAAAATAATGGCACTGAAGTTACTTTTTTCAAAAATTTGTTAAAAATTTTTGTAGACAATGTTGTAATTTTTGTAGAAAATTTTGTAAGAGGCTTTTTTTGTTGGTTTTTATTTGGGGGGGGTATTTTTTGAGGCAATGTTTCACTCTATTGCCAAGGTTGGAGTGTAGTTGCATGATTGTGACTCACTGCAACTTTGACCTCTTGGGTTCAAATCATCTTCCCACCTCGGCCTCCTGAGTAGTTGAGACTACAGACATGTGCCATCATTCCAAGCTAATTTATATATATATATATATATATATATATATATATATATATATATATATTTA
>NW_007030075.1:0-522 GCF_000164805.1 Carlito syrichta | reverse complement strand
GAATGACTGATCTCAAAATACAAACCTAGATATCAAGACATTGATAAAGAAAATAAAAATAACCGAGGAGAGACAAGAAGAAAACAAGAAGGAGTTGATAACTGAGATAACAGCAGTAAAGAATACTGTGAATGAAATAAATAGCAAACTCATAAGGGTGAAAAGCAGAATTAACCAAGCAGAAGAAAGAATCTCAGAGCTTGAGGACCAAAATATAGAATTAACCAAAACTGTTCAAAAACGTAGAAAAGAAGCTTTAGAAGACAAAACAAAACCTTCAAGAGATGAGCGATTATTTCAAGAGGCGGAACCCAAGAGTAACTGGATGTCCTAAGGCAAAAAGAGAGACAGAGACCACCCTGGAACAAACATTCCATGAAATTATACTTTCCGCATCTCATCAGTGATGTGAACTTTCCTCATCTCATCAGTGATGTGAAGATTCAAACACAAGAGATTCAGAGAACCCCTGCAAGACAACAAATGAGAAGACCAACTCCCAGACACATAGTAATTCACCTG
>NW_007030074.1:0-765 GCF_000164805.1 Carlito syrichta | reverse complement strand
AAAGCAAGCGGGGGAGAGAGGGCGAGAGAGTGTGAGAAAAAGCAAGAGAGGAGAGAGTGAGTGAGAGAGGGGGAGAGAGGATGAGAGAGAGTGAAAGAGGAAGAGTAACAGAGGGAGAGAGAAAGAGAGAGAGAGTGGTGGGGACAGAGACAAAAAGCAAGAGAGAGAGAGAAAGAGAAAAGGAGAGAGAGTGATGAGGACAGAGAGAGGGAATAAGAGAGAGAGAGAGAGCTATGTAGGGAGAAGGGTATATTTATGAACCTTGAACCTCGTAGGGGCTGGCCCGTGCTGTGCCTGGGTCCCATTGGAGGAGACTATGAGGCAGCATTTCTATAGGAAGAGGTTGTTTGAGCACAGGTTCAAGTTTCACGCTGGCAGGAAAAAACGCTTAGGGACTTTGTTGTCTTTGGGAGGCAGAGGCATCTTGGGGACATCCTTCTGACTGTTGTCTGCACCTTTCAATTGCTCCTTCAAGTCTTCTGATATTTCTAGAAAATATCATCTTGCTGAACCTATCATCTTGCCTGACACACATTTTTGTTCATGCAGGTCGCTTTTCTTAGAATGTTGTCCTCTGATCCCAGGTTTGAACGTACTTATATTTCAAGGCCAAACCAAGTTGCACCTAATTCATTAAACAGTCCATAATCACTATATACCACATGGCTTCTCCCTTCTATAAATCTGTAAACTAGCCACTGCTTGATCATTCATGTGTCACCTATAGAGGGTGTCTGCTCAGTCATCCTCCACTTTATCTCCTCC
>NW_007030073.1:0-939 GCF_000164805.1 Carlito syrichta | reverse complement strand
CAGATTCATGTAGATTCTATGGAAATACTATGACATTTTATACAGGAGACTTGAGCATCTGCAGATATTGTTTTCTGTAGGAAGTCCTGGAGCTGATCATCCTCTGTGATACCAAGGGATGACATATGTCTATATTTATTCATGTACATGGGTGTTATATTGGGGGCTTAGGAAAGATAAACCCTCAAATCTACCTTGGGGATTCAGCAAAAATTGGGCAGCAAGCAGCTTAACACTACTAACCATATTAATCTCCTACTTTCACTGAATCTTTTATGGAAAGAGCTATACGGGTGGAATTTTTGATGTGAAAATAATTATATGGCACAACCTGCATTTTTCTTCTTACTCCTTGTTTTTAGAGGGAACCAGTGGGCATAAATGGAAGCTGACCCCTTACTGGGTCTGTGATCTCACACACATTTTTTAGTTTCTTATTGCTTAGTTTTTCCATAGCACCCAACTCATTGAATTGATGTGAAAATTGTATTAGTTCATAATGTTAAGCTTTCAGAATTGGAGCAACTATGAAGAAAATGTTTAATCACTATTGTAACATATCACTGTCACTATTTATCATCACAGTCTCTCTTGAATTATTTGTCATTTTTCTGCCATCATCATATGAAACACTCAATAAAGAATAATACTTAATATCATTTACCAAGTGAGAGGTGAGCCCTTATGCAGAATATTGCCATCAGTGCTTTTTATTTACTCTGATGTTACCATTTTCAAGTCCATGGTAGCCAACCTGTCATGTGTGTTTTCTTTTTTCTTTTTTTTTTGTTTGGAGTTGGAGTCTCACTCTGTCACCCAGACTGGAGTGCAGTGGCCGCTCCCAGCCACTGCAACCTCGACCTGCTGGGCTCTGGCAATCCTTCCGCCTCAGCCTTCCAAGTAGCTGGAACTACAGGCTCACGCTACCACGCCCGGCTA
>NW_007030072.1:0-594 GCF_000164805.1 Carlito syrichta | reverse complement strand
CCACACCCAAGACTACCCAAGCCTTTCCATTTGTTGTTCCCTCTGTTTGAAATATTCTTTCCCCAAATTTCCAAACGACTTAATTTTTTATTATATCTCAAGTTTTTGCTATATTGTCATCATGTCATTCATTGGTGTCTTCCTGATTTCAAACTTTCAATCCATTTCTCCAAACATTCCCTATCTCCTTTCTTTCTTTGGTTTGCACCATACATACACCAAGCATGCCTTTTAATATACCTATATAGGTTATATATTTGAGTCTGACAACTTTACTAACACGTCAGTGACAAAGAAACTGGGATTTTTGTGTCTTTTGTTTACTGTTGCATAAGAATGCCTTGAATTTTACCTGACATATACATAAACTCGTTAAATATTCATTGAAAGAGTAAATTTCTAAAAATTGACATCCAAGCCGGGCTCGGTGGCTCAGCCTGTAATCCCGCGCCTTTGGGAGGCTGAGGTGAGTGGATTGCCTGAGCCCGCGGGTTCGAGACCCGCCTGGGCAGCGAGACCTCATCTCTACAATAAATCAAAAAATCCGCCGGGCGTGGTAGCGCATGCCTGTAATTCTGGCTACTCGGAAGGGTG
>NW_007030071.1:0-715 GCF_000164805.1 Carlito syrichta | reverse complement strand
GGGGAATCTCAACCAGTACAGAGAGGTAGATAGGCAGGAGAGATCTCTATCTTGGTGGATACACAACTGGAGCTGAAAGGAGCTCCCAGCCTGCACACAATCAGGGCTGGGGGAGAATTTTCAACCTGCAGGGATTGGTGTGAGTCATATGCTGGGCCAGTGGGGAACTTTAGAACAGTGAAAATCCAGGGCCAGGAGACGATAGCTCTTGGCCTAAGTATTCCTGGGGCTTAAGCAGGGGAACTGTCAATAGATATGTGGTGGGAATTGGTTAATCTCAGCTGGTAAAGACAGGCATGAGTTGGCAGCACAGGAGTGAGGAGATGGCACATGTGATCTGGTGACTGATCACACATACAAGGGACTCATCCAATAAGCATACAGAGGAAATGAGAGCCAAGATTCTCAGTGTTCGAATATGGAAAAGAAAAGGCCTAAATAAACCATGTGATGTCAGATTGCAATTGGAGGTACCTGTATAAACTAATTGTCATACAGAGAGATGGTATTATAGTTTCTATTAAAAACTATCTAAATAACTATATGTGTGTGTGTGTGTGTGTGTGTGTGTGTGTGTGTGTGTGTGTGTGTGTGTGTTTTCTAGCTCTTTGTCTGTTGAGAGGCCTAGAAGCAACACTTCAGCATCCGTGAGCACAACTAGCCCTCAGATCATGGTTTTTAAATACCATTTTCCATGAAAAGGAAATGGGTGTCT
>NW_007030070.1:0-739 GCF_000164805.1 Carlito syrichta | reverse complement strand
GTAGTTCTGGCTACTTGGAAGGCTGAGTCAGAAGGATTGTTGGCTCCCAGCAGGTCGAGGTTGTGGTGGCCGGGAGCATGCCACTGCACTCCAGTCTGGGCAACAGAGTGAGACTCCAGCTCAAAAAAAAGTGAAAGAAAAAAAATTAAGCCAACAGGGACTAGGAGGAAGTGATACTACTGAACTTCAATACCCATGTGTTTGCAAAATGACCTCAGCATGAGGCAATAGGAAGGAACAAGTCTATTGTGTTTTGTGAGAACCATGTTTAATGACAGAGACTGAACATAATCTGATGACTAAGATTCATTTTGCAGATCTGTGTGAAAAAAATTAATTTAAAAATTCACATAAAAAACTTTACAACAGTTCCCTACTGTACCCGCTGAAAAGTTGTGACAATGACAATGCTATGGTAATAGTAAACAAATAAAGTAATTAGTGAGGCAGACTAAGCTCCAGAAGCATAACATCATGAGTGGCAGTCCCAAAGAATGTTTATACTTGACAACAAACAGTGCTATAGATTGGCACTGTTACATTCTGAAACAGCTTCTACACCGCAGAAAAACCTATCAGGAAATTAAAAGTAAAGAAAAAGGTCTTTCATTTCCTCATTGAAAGTTAATGTTCAAAATATGGCAACTAGATCATAGGTAACAACTTAAGATGCCAATAGAAAAAATGTACTCCATTTCTATTCCTTGCTGTGCATGCACATTTCCCATTCACTTGACAG
>NW_007030069.1:0-545 GCF_000164805.1 Carlito syrichta | reverse complement strand
AACTGAGTTAACCAGTTAGCCAGCTGACTTCAAATAGCTGACATAACTAGCTAGCTACCTAGTTCTCAAGGTGAGACAACTAGCTTATTAAATTAGCTAGCTATCCAGCTGGCTGGTCAGTTGACTTAACTATCTGAGATAATTAGCTAGCCAACTGAATGGCCAGCTGAATTAACGTGATGACTTAACCAGGTAACCAAATAACTAGCTAGTTGACTTAAGTAACTCCCTACCTAGCCAGGCAGCTGGGAAGCCAGCTGAATAATCTAGCTGACTTAATTAGCTAGCAAGCTGGCTAGCCAGCTGACTTAACTAGCTTAATACCTAGCCAGCCAGCTGGCTAGCCATCTGAATTAACTAATTGACTTAACCTAGTAGCCAGCTGTCTAGGAGGATGATTAATTGCCTAGCTACCTAACTAGTCAGCTGGATAGCCAACTGACTTAAATATCTAGCTACCTAGGTTGCCTGCTCTATTGCCAGTTGACTTAACTACCAAGCTACCTAGCTATCCAGTTTGCTAGTGAGCTGATTTAACAAGGTTA
>NW_007030068.1:0-830 GCF_000164805.1 Carlito syrichta | reverse complement strand
AAATGCTACTGATTTGAGTATTTGGAATTTATATTCTGCAACATAAACTGAATATGTTGATAGGCCCATATATATATATATATATATATATATATATATATATATATATATATATATATTCATAGTACCTTTTATTTCTTTCTTTGACCTGGTTACTCTGGCTAGGACTATGTACAAGTAACTATGTTGAATAAGAGTGTTAAAAGTGGACACTCTGCCCGAGCTTGGTTGCTCAACCTATAATCCCAGCACTTTAGGAGACCGAGGAGAATGGATTGCCTGAGCCTGTGGGTTCGAGACTAGCCCAGACAACTTGGCAAGACTTTGTCTCTACAATAAATTAAAAAATAGCTGGACTTGGTAGCATATGCCTGTAGTTCAGCTACTTGGAAGGTTGAGGCAGAAGGATAGCTGGAGCCTAGCAAGTCGACACTGGGGTGACCAAGTGTGTGCTGCTGCACTAGAGCCTGGGCAATGGAGTGATATTCCAACTCAAAAAAAAAAGTGGGCATCCTTGTCTTGTTCTAGTTCTTAGAAAAAAGCCTTTCAGCTTTTCTCCAGTCTATATGTTAGCTGTGTGTTTGTCATATATAGTCTTTAATATGTTGAGGTATATTTTTCTTTTCTTTTAAATCATGGTCTCACTTTGTTACCCAGTCTGGAGTGCAGTGGCTTGATCATAGCTCACTACAGCCTTGACCTCCTGGGCTCTGGCGACCCTTCTGCCTCAGCCTCCCGAGTAGCTGGGACTATAGACGCACACCACTGTGCCTGGCTAGTGTGTTTTTTTTATTTTGCAGAGACTAGGTCTTGCTCTGTGCCCAGGCTGG
>NW_007030067.1:0-789 GCF_000164805.1 Carlito syrichta | reverse complement strand
AAGAATGGAGAGGGTACAGGCCTTTATCTGGGGATGGCAGATGGTACAGAAAAAAGACCCAGAGAGGGACAACATGCTCTATGCAGCATTTAGCATAACCACTAAATGCATTTCCCACTGGGTTTCTTTGAAAATGAGTGGTATGCATATATGTTTTTAAACACTCTTTCCCTTTTCCTTTTTAAATAAAAACAATATTGTCATGGAGTAGATGAAATTTGTGGCCAAACCTATTGTCGTGGGCTTGAAAAATAGAAGACTTCTATAAAACAAGAGCTTAAGGCAGAAACGACGCTCTAAGAAGATATGGGAAGAGAGGAGGAAATGAGGCATGCATGAACTTGCAGAACTCAGGAAGATGTGGAAGAGAAATACAGCCATTTGTATGTATAAAGAAGAGCAGATATTGCTGAGAACATGGCAAGGCACGGATAGGGGAGTAGACTGAGGAGAGTGGAAATAAAAAGACATTTAAAGGGACTTGAGTATGGGAAGGTAGTAAAAAGGATCCCAGATATTTGTAACTAAGATGTCTGAAGGATAAAAGAATGAAGGTCATGAAAGAAACACTTTTTAAATTAAAATGATAAATTAACAGCCAGACACAATGGCTTGCCTGCCTGTAACCCTAGCACTTTGGGAGGCCAAGGTGGGAGAATTACTTGAGCCCAGGAATTTGAGACCAGTCTGGGTAACATAGGGAAACCTCGTCTCTACAAAAAGTTTAACAATTAGCTGGGTATGGTGACATGCACCTGCAGTCCCAACTACCTGAGATGAGAAGATCGC
>NW_007030066.1:0-1385 GCF_000164805.1 Carlito syrichta | reverse complement strand
CAGACATTGCTGCATGCAGGATGGTTGTGTGCATACAGCTGGCCCTGCATTTCCCTGGGTTCTGCATCTGTGAATTCAACCCACTACAGATCAAAAATATTTGTTGAAAATAATGTTTGTATGGAACACGTGCAGACTTTTAAAAAAACTCTCATTCCCTGAACAATACAGTATAACAGCTATTTGCATAGCATTTATACTGCATTAGGTATTGTAAGTAATCTCGAGGTGATTTAAAGTATATGGCAGATGCATGTAGGTTCTATGAAAATACTATGGCATTTTATTCAGGAGACTTGAGCGTCTGTAGATTTTGTTTTCTGTAGGAAGTCCTGGAGCTGGTGATCCTCTATGATACCAAGGGATGACTTATGTCTATATTTATCTACGTACATGGGTGTTATATTGGAAGCTTAGGAAAGATAAACCCTCAAATCTCCCTTGGGGATTCAGCAGAAATTGGGTAGCAAGCAGCTTAACCCTACTAACCATATTAGTCTCCTACTTTCACTGAGTCTTTTATGGAAAGAGCTATACGGGTAGAATTTTTGATGTGAAAAGAATTATATGGCACAACCTGCATTTTTCTTCTTACTCCTTGTTTTTAGAGGGAACCAGTGGGCATCAATGCTAGCTGACACCTTACTGGGTCTGTGATCTCACACACATTTTTTAGTTTCTTATTGCTTAGTTTTTCCATAGCACCCAACTCATCAAATTGATGTGAAAATTGTATGAGTTCATACTGTTAAGCTTTTAGAATTGGAGCAACCGTGAAGAAAATGTTTAATCATTATTGTAACGTATCACTGTCACTATTTATCATCACAGTCTCTCTTGAATTATTTGTCATTTTTCTGCCATCATATGAAACACTCAATAAAGAATAACATTTAATATCATTTACCAAGTGAGAGGTGAGCACTTACGCAGAATATTGCCATCAGTGCTTTTTATTTACTCTAATGTTACCATTTTCAAGTCCATGGTAGCCAACCTGTCATGTGTGTTTTATTTTATTTTATTTTTTTGAGTTGGAGTCTCACTCTGTCACCCAGACTGGAGTGCAGTTTTAATTTCTCCATTGTCACCAATAAACATTCACGGAGACTCCTCAGAGTGACTGGCCTGGATTTAACCTCTTTGGTTAAATTTGCCTTTGACTTCTGTACCTGGATCCTCTAATTACCCAAAATGTTATCTGTTGATTTCCTGTTTTATTTTTTTTCTTAAATGCAGTAAAGCGTGTGGAATTTTTTTAAAGTCTAATGAATTTTGACGAATCAATTACAGTTTATAAAAGTGGAACTTAGTAAATGATTCGGCTCTGGAATTCATATAGCTTGCTGACTCACGGCTGTTATCCCAGCACTTTGGCAGGCTAA
>NW_007030064.1:0-805 GCF_000164805.1 Carlito syrichta | reverse complement strand
TCTATTTCCTTTAATAACATGGAAAGAATCATAGAAAATAAGAACTTTATAGATAACAAATATGCCTGGTCGATGCCTTAAATAAAGCAATAAAAGGTTCTAGAGATTCACAAGAAGAGACAGTATAAAAGAAAATGAAACATCAAAGAAAACATAGAAGTCATCTCTGTCATACATCAAAGGTCATGTGATAGACCTGTTGTCATTTCGACAATATTTCTGTTCTTCCCCTGTTCCCTATGTCCTTGCTACTCAGAGTGAGGTCTGTAGACCAGTAGCATCTAAAGCTTATTAGAAATGGAGAATTTCAGCCAGGCACGGTGGCTCACACCTATAACCCCAGCACTTTGGGAGGCAGAGGCGAGAGGATTGCCTGAACAAAGGAGTTTGAGACCAGCCTGAGCTCAGGAGTTCAAGACCAGCCTGAGCAACATGTCAAGACCTCGTCTCTACAATAATTAATTTTTAAAAAATCAGCCAGGCATGGTGGTGCATACCTGTGGTTCCAGCTACTTGGTAGACTGAGGCAGAAGGATCCCCTGAGCCCAGAAGGTTGAGGCTGCAGTGGCCATGAGCATGTCACTGCACTCCAGCTTGGGTGACAGAGTGAGACTGACTCAAAAAAAAAGAAAAAAAGGAAAAGAAATAGAGAATTTCACCCCCAACCAAACCCAGAATCTACATTTTAACAAGATCCCCAGAAGACTCACATTAATGTTTGAGAAGTCACTGGTCTGCACTGTGGAAATGAGCACTTTCTGGATGGCGGGCATGATCAGAGACCAGATTTTCTTTAGGAGCTATT
>NW_007030063.1:0-1082 GCF_000164805.1 Carlito syrichta | reverse complement strand
CAGACTGTTCCCAGAAGAGCTGCCTCCGAGTAGTTTTCTTCTCTCCGTTCTGATTCACCGGTGCGGTCCTAACCCTTCCCTGGTCAGTGCAGGTCACCGACAGGCACCAATAAGGCAAGTAGTATCAGATGGCAATAATAAGGCAAGTAGGATCAGACGGCACTAAGATGGCAAGTAGTATCAGGCGGCACTATTAACGAAAGGAGTATCAGACGGAAATAATAAGACAAGGAGTATCAGACGGCACTAATAATGCAAGGATTATCAGACGGCACTGCTAAGGCAAGGAGTATCAGACGGTAGTATTAAGACAAGGAGTATCAGACGGCACTAATAAGTCAAGGAGAAACAGACGGCACTACTATGGCAAGGAGTAACAGACGGCACTATTAAGGTAAGGAGTATCAGACGACAATAATAAGGCAAGTAGTATCAGACGGCACTATTAAGGTAGGTAGTATCAGACGGCAATAACAACGCAAGTAGTATCAGACGGCAATAACAACGCAAGTAGTATCAAACGGCACTAAAAAGACAAGTAGTATCAGACGGCTGTAATAAGGCAAGTATTATAACATGGCACTAACAAGGCAAGTAGTATCAGACAACACTAAGAAGGCAAGTAGTATCAGATGACATACAGAAGGCAAGTAGTATCAGACGACAGAAAGAAGGCAAGTAGTATCAGACGACACGAAGAAGGCAAGTAGTGTCAGACGACACTAGCATGGCAAGTAGTATCAGACGGCCCTAACAAGGCAAGTAGTGTCAGACTGCACTAACAAGGCAAGTAGTATCCGACAGCACTAAGAAGGCAATTAGTATCAGATGGCACAAAGAAGTCAATAGAATCAGGCGACACTAATAAGGCAAGTAGTATCAGACGGCACTAAGAAGGCAAGTAGCATCAGACGACATTAAGGAGGCACGTAGTATCTGTTGGTACTAATAAGGCAAGCAGGATTTGGCGGCACTAACAAGGCAAGGAGTATCAGACTGCAATAATAAGGCAAGGAGTTTCAGACAGCACTATTAAGGCAAGTAGTATCAGACTGCATTAACAAGAGAAGTAGTATCAGGCG
>NW_007030062.1:0-525 GCF_000164805.1 Carlito syrichta | reverse complement strand
TTTTAAGTTGGAGTCTCACTCTGTTGCCCAGACTGGAGTGCAGCGGCCGCTCCCGGCCATCACAGCCTCGACCTGCTGGGCTCCGGCGATCCTTCCGCCTCAGCCTTCCAAGTAGCCGGAATTACAGACATGCTCTACCACGCCCGGCTGATTTTTTGATTTATTGTAGAGATGAGGTCTCGCTGCCCAGGCGGGTCTAAAACCCACGGGCTCAGGCAATCCACTCACCTCAGCCTCCCAAAGGCGCGGGATTACAGGCTGAACCACCGAGCCCGTCTATATATTTTTTTTTAAGAAGGGATTTTTTTTCACCCAGCCTGGATTATAGTGAATTGATCATGGCTTACTACAGCCTCAAACTTCTGAACTCAAGTGATGCTCTTGCCTCAATTTTCCAAGTAGCTGAGACTACAGGTGTGTGCCACCACACCTGGCGAATTTTTTTTTTAGAGGTGGGGTCTTCCTAAGATGCCTAGGCTAACCTCAAGCTCCTGGTCTCAAGTATTTTTCCTGCCTCAGCCTCCT
>NW_007030061.1:0-814 GCF_000164805.1 Carlito syrichta | reverse complement strand
TTTACTCTTCTAGATATTTTTAACTCTATTTCCTGGTAGACTAGTTAGTCAGCTTTGGAAAGCTGTTCCCCTAGGGCTAAGAATAGAAACTAAATTACCATGATAGTTTTGTCACCCTGCCCCTAGCCAGGCAGAACGGTTTCTTTTGTTTCGTTAATTACCGAAACTCTGTCTGCTTCAGCCCATGGCTGCCATCTTGGCAGCCATGCATTTCCTTGTTCAAGAGTGTGACAGCTACTATTTGATTTTTAGAGTGGACTTGTTAGGATAAAATATATACATATACACTCATAGTTGCGTAAATTTATGCTTGCTGTTTTGTTTCCTTTTGCTACATTACTCAAATATAATAGTTACTATACGATTTTATAAAAGAATTAACGATAAGGTATTAGCTTAATAGGATATAGCATAGTATTAAAATCCAATAACTAGATCATATAAAAATTAAAGTTTAGACATATGAAACATATGAATTATAGTAAAGTTTGGTAGTTTAAGAATAAGTTTTAACTGAGTTATAAGGCATTACATTAAATCATAATAGGTTAATAGTATAACTGACAGTTAAGTCATTTAACTAAACTTATAGATTATAGTATAGTGTTAAGTTGATGATATTAATCTTTAAAAAATATTGGGAGTCAGTGAACTTGGATTGAACCTAGAGTTAACTTAGAAAAGTTTTTTGTATTAATCAGGGTATAGAACAAGGAGTATAATATGAATGATTCATTGAACATTATGGAAAACACTTTGAACGATTTGTATTGAAATTGTGCACCTGTGACCTTAATGTAAGCACAGCAGGCAG
>NW_007030060.1:0-895 GCF_000164805.1 Carlito syrichta | reverse complement strand
TCATCCCTCCCCTCTTCTCACTCTCCCCGTACTGAGTCTCTAATATTCATTGCAGACCCTTAGCTAAGCTGCCACTTGTAAGTGAAAACACAGTATTTAGCTTTCCACTCATACATTGCTTCACTTAGGAATGTATCCATTAAAGCAGTTATGAAAACTTAGGACAGAAAAGTAAGGTGACTTGACCAAAGACAGCTAATATGTTCTAAGTACAAAATTTCAATAGTGTAAAACACTGACCCTAGTGGGATAGTACTTTTATTATGCCAAACAAAAAAATGAAAAAAAATCAACAAATAGCTATTTTATCTCTGTAAAGAATAGGACAGTCATTGCAGACATGTTTGGGAAAGTGAGATAATGGGTAGTATCTTGGCCATTCTATAGCCTTAAACTGTTCACCTCACCAAGCACCCGTCTTTGTTTTTGTAATGGATCAGAAATTGTATCAGTCCTTTGTTCTACTAAGCAAACTAGTCCTGGGACTTTAATAGGGACATGTTAATATGAATATCATGGGGACATCTTATCCTATAAACAATTTGCTCTGAGGACAATAGGATACTCGAATGCATATTGAAGTATTCAGTAATTCTTTCTTTTCTCCAAGTCCGTTACACTAGGTGGTTCATGAGTACTCTTCAGAGATAGAATGAGATATTTTGATCTTTATAATTTTGATTTGTCTTTATAATTGGTCTAAATAGCAGAAAAGGTGTCAGAAAAAGCAATAAATATTTTCCATAGTGTTCTATTTTTATTCTCATATTGCTTCAGAGACAGAAGAGAGAAAAAGAAATACCCACAGGAGAAAAGCAAATGCTTTGCTTAAAAAGCTTATCTTTCAAGTAAACACGTCTTTTTCCTTTACCTTTTCTTTTAAAATTACCTGATT
>NW_007030059.1:0-636 GCF_000164805.1 Carlito syrichta | reverse complement strand
TGATAAGTGCCGTCATCTGTCCTGTGTTCTCTGTGCTCCTCTCGTTGTACCTGAAAATCGTCAGAGGCTCATCCTTGGTTACAGAGAGGCCAGAGGCCTTAAGCCCACACATCCATCTAGTGATGCAAACCTCTCCATCCTAAGAATTTTGAGTGTGTCTTTGTGACATTATGTAGGCATAAAAATAGTAATGATAATAATAACACTGTGCCAATAGCTTACTTTATTATTTACTAGAAAGTCACCTAAACGCACTTCTTTTCAGGCATCTCAGGTCTATTTGAATGCTTTGGTGTTTCTCAGTGTTTACCCAGATAGTGCAGGGCTCGTGTTCTCAGTTTTACCTATTACTAAAAACATGTGAGACATTCTGGGGAGGGGGCCTGTGGACATGAGCCAAGTTCAGGGTCAAGAGCTACAATAGACCCAACAAAGACAAAGGTCTAGCTGCAGGTGGTGCCTCTTTCACACACATCCCTTTCCAGCCCAAACAATATCCTCAGCAGACTCCATCACAGTGGAGAGAGAGCCGGGAAATCCAACAATGACTCACAGTATGCTGGGGAGGAAAGCTCAGCATTGAAGTTTGACCAAAAAAAAAAAAAAAAAAAAACGCAAGAAAAAGAAATGGAATGG
>NW_007030058.1:0-598 GCF_000164805.1 Carlito syrichta | reverse complement strand
CAGTAACCTCAACAGATAAATTAACATAGTATATAAACAGGTGGTTTTTAAAGAGGAAATACCAAAAGCAAACAAAAGATGATCAAATGATGTAATAATAAAATAAATAAAACTAAAAGAAAAGCTAACTATCATTTTACACCCATTGATAAACATTTTAAAAAATAGATAATACCAAGTGTTGATGATGATGTGGAATATACATGCTTTCACATTCTACTGACGGCAGCAACTCTGGAGAGTAAACTAATACGACAAAGTCTAAATAAGTATATTAATACACTATGAACCAACAATCTCATGCTTGGATACACAGCACAAATAAAGTATACCATTCTATAAGGGGATATGCATAAGCATATTTATTGTGCAGCACTATTCATGGAAGCAGGGAAGTGGGGGTAAATAGAGTTAGCCATCACTGGAAGTGTGGAGAAACAGATCATAGAGTATTATTAAGCAGTTAAGTACAACAGATATATACAATATTGCCAAATAAGCTATATTAAACCATGGTTTAAAATAAAGAATGTGAGCACTCGAGGTTGCTGGAGAGCGAGCGGTCGAAAGAGGCGGGTAGGAGCCGGCACACTCGGTG
>NW_007030057.1:0-796 GCF_000164805.1 Carlito syrichta | reverse complement strand
CTACTTTTTTGGTGTGTTTTTGGAGTCAAAGTCTCACTCTGTCACCCAGGCTGGAGTGTAGTTCCCATGTTTATGGCCACCACAGCCTCAGCCCGCTGAGTTCAGGTAATCCTTCCCCTTCAGCCTTCCAAGTAGCAGGAACCACAGGCACACACAACCATGCCTGGCTAATTTTTTGATTTATTGTAGAGATGAGGTCTTGCCAAGTTATCCAGTCTGGTCTTGAACCCCTGGTCTCAGGCAAGTCTCTCACCTTTGCCTCCCAAAGTGATGGAATGACAGGTGTGAGCCACTGCACCCAGCTGCTATTGTTTGTTTTAAGCAGAGACTTAGGTTCAAATCCTGCTTAAATATTTGAAGATTCTCAGGGCTTCCAAGCTCTCTGTGGCCCGGTGGGCATGGTGTCCCAAGTCCTCTGACTCTCTGGCCTGGAGCTCTTTCACCTCCCTGCAAGGTCCCCTGAGGTCCCTGTCAGGCCAGTAGCTCTGATGCCCAAGCACCCATCCAGGTTCACCGTGGCTGAGGGATTCGGGAGACACAGGGCTTTCCCCATGAAAACAGACCCCAGGCAAATTGGGACAGGCTGTGGCCCTGGACTGGGTCTTTGAGCTGGGGAGAGGGTCCCTAGGAGGCCTCTGCCGAGACAAGTCCTAGGGCAAACCCTGGGCCCAGAAGCACTTGGGACCCTCCCTGTTCTGCCGTCGGGCCTATCTGTGCCCATGGCCAGGCAGCACAGCCTGGAAATTGGAAACAGCCAGAGGCTTGAGGCAGGGTGGAGAGCCCTGGAGGAGACAGC
>NW_007030056.1:0-739 GCF_000164805.1 Carlito syrichta | reverse complement strand
TGGAACTACAGGAGCGCACTATCACTCCTGGCTAATATTTTGATTTATTGTAGAGATGAGGTCTCAGCAAGTTGCCCAGGCTGTTCTCGAACCCTTGGGCTCAGACAATCCCCTCACCTCGGCCTCTCGAAGTGCTGGGATTACAGATTTGAGACATCACACCCAGCCAACAGTTCTTATAGAGGATATAACTATTGTGTTTGGGGCAAAAACTTGTTATAGCTTCAGAACCACTGTGCTGAGAAACCATTAATAGCACAGTTGTTATGGAAGGCAAGTTCACCTTCAATTTTGCCGTCCAAGAAGAAAATTCTCTGTTCTACAGAAAGCAGTAGCACCTGCCAATTCTGTATGTTCTGCTTTTGAAAGGCTCAGCCTCACAAAGCCCATATGATTATTGTCACCATTATTTTAGTTACTGTTTATTCATAATCTAATATATATTATTTATCTCCCATCATACAGAAGAAGAAAAGAAGTATCAGAAGAAAAGAAATAATTCAAGAGAGGAGATTAATGCAGTGTTTTCTGAGCAAACAAAATTGTAAGAAAAAAACCTTTTAAACAATGAAAAAACTTGTTCATATGCTTCTTGACTTGACACATAATGCTTCAGCAGCAGGCAAACAACAGAGTAGAGTACATATTTAGTAAGAATAACTCTATAAAACAGAAAGTGACTGGGCACAGTAGTTCACGCCTGTAATCCCAGCACTTTAGGAGGTGAAGGCTAGAGGAG
>NW_007030055.1:3416-4589 GCF_000164805.1 Carlito syrichta | reverse complement strand
GAGACAGATGAGAAACATTCACTGACTTGGATGAGGCTGAAGTCACCTGTAACTACTTTTCAGTCATGTGATGGCTCTCAGTCCAGGTTGTCTGTTACAGTCTCCCAGTGCTTTAAAAAATCTGGGTGCCTGACCATGTCCTAGGATAACTAAATCAGCTTCCGGGAATGGGAACCAGGTATCTGTTGTGAAACCTCTTTCTGTGACTTTAATGTGCAGCCCAGGTGCAGACTTGCTCTAGTAGAGGGTGGTGGACCCCCGTTGGGTTGGCATTGTAGCAGGAAGGAGGAGCAGGGGAGGAAACCAAGATGGGGAATGCTGACGGTCATTGAGATAAGTTCTGGATGCTAAAGGTGGAAGAGAGTTCCTTGATGGGAACTCCAGGAACTCTAGTATGCTCACATCAGAAAGAACATTCTAGCATCTGTGTTAGCATACATAGCAGTGAGTTTCAGCTGCTCCTTGTGTTGTGACATCTAAACAATTTAAGGGTGAGGGATGAACAGGCGATTTGCAAAACCTCCCAGGTCATTTGATGACCCTTTCCCTTCCAAACCTCTTCCGTCCACATCCTTTCCTCTCTACTCCGCCATCCTCCTCCCTCTCCCAGTGGTTACCTTGTCCTTTTCTTTCTTTCTGTTTTCTTTTTTTTAAGAAAGCAGGATTTATTGAGAGCACAGAAAAGCTCCCACAGCAGTAGGGGACCCGAGGGGGCTGCCCCCTTTTCTTTGTTTAATTGGGGGAGATGGGATGGGTATCAGATGCTCCGTCTGAAAGCTGACATCCCCACAGTGGTCCTATGGTTCCAGCAGTCCTAACTCTGATGATTAGACCATGAGTTTCTCAACCAGTCACTGGACCCAGGGGAGTGGGACATGCTGATTTGCTAAGTCATTTGAGGAAATACATTGGAAGGAGGAACTGGATGCATGTAGACAGCCAGCAGTTCCCACTAGGTACACAGAAGTCACAGCGATTCTATATAATGAATTATTTTACATATGGAAATTATTGGTGCCTTTTATGGGTGACAGTTTTGAATACACAGAATGCGATGTAGTGTTAATATTTTTCTGTGCATTAATATTTCAGGAAAAATAATCTTTCTCTGGGTTAGAATGTCATGTGATAAATATCAATTATAATGACATCAAACGTGATCTGTTCACATAA
>NW_007030055.1:0-2202 GCF_000164805.1 Carlito syrichta | reverse complement strand
TCAGATGCAGCATCTCAAAACTTCACTGTGGATCTGTGGGTCTTGTGTCTGTCTGTCTCACTGTAGTGTACTCAATCGAGGTCAAAGAGGCAAGAAAGCTGATGTTTTTTCAGTATCCACTGTGTCCCAAAGGTGTACTGGATTTCACTAAAGTTCACACATCCAATTAGAAGCCTATGGAACAGGCCTGTCATTTCCACAGATGAGAAAAGCTGAGACTCCAAAGACGAAGTCACTTGCCCAAAATCACACTGATGTTTACCGGCAGGCCACAGGAGCACCTTGGTTGTTACTTGACTCCGTTCTGGCCTCTCTCTCCTCCCGACACATACACCTTTGCAGGTGAGATTTGGACTTCAAGCATACCCGCTCTCCCCATCACTGGACCTGGCCCCCCATGGATGACTGCGTGCCCCTTATTCTCCTGCCCTCTCTCTCCCTGCTAGTTGTGTCTTTTCTGTCTTTTGCCCCTTTTCTAACTGGAGAGATAGAAAGAGAGAGAGAGAGACAGAGAGAGAATATGTGTACACACTGTTTAGTTGTGAGAGTAGTTTATATAATCCATGACATAAGACCTTTGTCAGATATGTTGTTTGCAAACATTTGCTTCTAATCTTTCTTTTTGTTAAATTTATAACATCACCATTTTTTAGAGCTTCTGATCTTCCCGTGGGGAGATGGTTCCTACTTTTTAACACTTCAAAAATTATCTTTTACATTTCATCATGAAAGAAGATTCTGTCTAACTTTCTGGTGTTTTATTTCAAAATAGTGTTTTCTCCATCCCCTCTGTACCTCCTATTCAAAAAATTCTGACACTTCTCTTTGGAGATGTCTTTCACCAGTAAATTTTTTTATGATGGTAAGATTATTCATACCATCGTGGATAGCTTTTATGCACTTTTAGATGTCTTTTCCCATCAAATTTTTTTAATGGTAGTAAGATTATTTACACCAACATGGCTAGCTTTTATGCACTTTGTAATCTTATTGCTACGAAGTTAGTCTCCCTAAGCATTTATTCAGAATAATACCTTTTTTAAAAAAGCATTTTGTGACTTCTTACAGTCCTTGGAGTCCTGCCCTCCCCCATCCATACTTTATTTTTTTTGCCATCTGAGTGCTAACACTGGCATCAGAAAACCTTCAGAGTCTTTTTTAATAATTCAGATTATTTAGGGCTGAAGTTCTTTTTGTTCAGAATATGGTGGCTTCTGTTATCAAAACTGAAGGGTGAAGACTCTTAAGTTCCCATCATCTTCCAGCCTTAGAGATGTGAAGATAAGTGAAAACTAGCATTTTCCAGGTAAATCTTGATTTGCCGAGTGCCTGCTGTGTTCCAGACATTGTATCCTGGGCCAAGTCCTTTTAAAGGGACTCAGGGAGGGCATTTACTCTTTTGGCTGCTAGAATATGATTTCCTTTAATCATCATGCCGATCAGTGAATGCTGGTGTGTGAATGACTAAGTGGAAAAGGGAGAGTCATGCTGTCTTGTCCCCTACTGAGTTGGTAGCAGATTCAGGACAGGGTTTTGAGTCTTCTACTCCCTAGTACACTATTAGCCCTAAACTCCAAGAAGTTGATAGGTTTTGTCATTCTTTTTCACAAGGGAAACATTTTTTTCCCACAGCATAAGAAGAAAGCTAACTGGAATTAACTTATACTTTATTTGAAAATCAGTGCATGCCTAGAGACCAAATAATAGAATTGTCAAACCATTAGAAATTTTCTAAATCAGAATTAAAACAAATACCAAGGAAAAATAAATATGTCCTTCTGAACTATGTGTAATTGGGTTCAGAGAAAACTTCCTAATTTTATTTGCTTTCATTTTTATGCTACTTCACAATCACTCCAAGTTGCTAGGTAACAAAATTATTATGGAACTGGCTCAGAATTTGCTGTATAGTAATCAGTCTTCATGACTGAAAACACAGAGCGAATGTCAGTGAGGGAGAAAGGTTTTATTCTCCTGAATCTAGATAAAGCACATGAAAATTTGCTTCTGTCCACAGGAGATTCTTACTCCTTGTCAAAGGAACAATAGGCAGAATTTATAAAAATATGATCTTTGTGCACGTTGCTAGGCTACTTCATTTTCAGCCTTTTTCTTTACAATGTAAAACATTTAAAAAATACCAAGAGAGATAAGCAATAAAGGAGTAGTGAAAATGGAAATCTGATAGTGTCATTAAAGCAT
>NW_007030054.1:0-841 GCF_000164805.1 Carlito syrichta | reverse complement strand
TCTAGCTAGTTATTTTAGCTAGTAAGTCAGCTGGCCAGCTAGGTCGCTAGCAATATAAGTAAGCTAATTATGGCACCTAGGTAGCTAGTTAACTCAGCTAGTTTATTCAGCTGGCTAGCTAGATAGCTAGGTAGGTTGCTAGCTAGTTAAGTCAACTGCCTAGCCAGCTGATTAGCTGGTTAAGCCAGTTAGTTAATTCAGCTGGCCAGTCAGCTGGCTAGCTAGTTAAGTAAGCTAGTTAAGTCAACTGACTAGCTAAGTCAGTTAGTTAAATCTTCTTGCAAACAAGCTGCCTAGCAGGATTGCTAGATAGTTAAGTCAACTGGCTAGCTAGCTGGATAGCAAGTTAAGTCACCTAGTTAAGTCAGCTCGCTAGCCAGCAATTTAGCTATGTAGTGAGGTAGTTAAGTCAACTGGCAAGCCAGCAGGAAATGTAGGTAGGTAGCTAGTTAAGTCAGCTGTCTAGTCATCAGTCTATCTAGTTATGTCAGCTAGCTAATCAGCTGACTATATAGCTGTCTAGTCAGGTAGCTAACTAGTTAAGTCTGCTGGTTAGCCAGCAAGCTGCTTCGTTAAGTCAGCCAGTTAAGTCAACTGGATAGGATACTGGCTAACTAGTTAGCTAGGCAATAAAGTCATCTGGCTAGACAGTTGGCCAGCTAGTTATGTCAACTAGTTAGTCTGCTGGCTAATCAGGTGGCTAGCTAGTTAAGTCAGCTCATAAAGTCAGTTGTCTAGCCAGCTGGCCATCTAGTTAAAAAGCTTGTTACGATGGATGTGTAGCCATCTGGCTCACTAGCTATTTCAGCTACTTCAGTCAGCTGGCAAGTTAGGCTGCTAG
>NW_007030053.1:0-786 GCF_000164805.1 Carlito syrichta | reverse complement strand
TGTAGGTTTAAAAGGATTGTAAGATAAAAGTTACTTTTTAAAAATTGGGAATACATTTTGCAGGATAGAGTTTCCGCCATAAGATTAATGTGTAGAGCCCTGATGCTACCGTTTGACTATGGATGGAAGGGCTGCATTCTCAGATGCCCACATTCTCTCTAGTCACTAGTACAGGAGTGTCGCTCAGATGCAGCATCTCAAAACTTCACTTGGATCTGTGGGCCTTGTGTCTGTCTGTCTCACTGTAGTGTACTCAATCGAGGTCAAAGAGGCAAGAAAGCTGATGTTTTTTCAGTATCCACTGTGTCCCAAAGGTGTACTGGATTTCACTGAAGTTCACACATCCAATTAGAAGCCTATGGAACAGGCCTGTCATTTCCACAGATGAGAAAAGCTGAGACTCCAAAGACGAAGTCACTTGCCCAAAATCACACTGATGTTTACCGGCAGGCCACAGGAGCACCTTGGTTGTTACTTGACTCCGTTCTGGCCTCTCTCTCCTCCCGACACATACACCTTTGCAGGTGAGATTTGGACTTCAAGCATACCCACTCTCCCCATCACTGGACCTGGCCCCCCATGGATGGCTGCGTGCCCCTTATTCTCCTGCCCTCTCTCTCCCTGCTAGTTGTGTCTTTTCTGTCTTTTGCCCCTTTTCTAACTGGAGAGATAGAAAGAGAGAGAGAGAGACAGAGAGAGAATATGTGTACACACTGTTTAGTTGTGAGAGTAGTTTATATAATCCATGACATAAGACCTTTGTCAGATATGTTGTTTGCAAACATT
>NW_007030052.1:0-616 GCF_000164805.1 Carlito syrichta | reverse complement strand
GTCTCTTAAAAAAAAAAGAAAGGAAAAGAAAATGAAATAAATGGGCAGTGTATTTTTTAGACAAGTAGCTCAATTGACTACGATTAACTGACTAAAAGTAGATAACTGTAGCTGGGCTCAGTGGCTCAGCCTGTAATCCCGCGCCTTTGGGAGGCTGAGGTGAGTGGATTGCCTGAGCCCGTGGGATCGAGACCCGCCTGGGCAGCAAGACCTCATCTCTACAATAAGTCACAAAATCAGCCGGGCATGCCTGTAATTCCGGCTATTTGGAAGGCCGAGGCGGAAGGATCACCGGAGCCCAGCAGGCAAGGCTGCGGTGGCCGGGAGCGGCCACTCCACTCCAGTCTGGGTGACAGAGTAAGACTCCAACTCAAAAAAAAAAAAGAAAGGAGATAGCTGTGAGATCACACTCTCTTGGTGAGCATACATACCTCTGTTCTGCAATTCCTGAGTGTGCATTCGCCCTGTCTGCTCCTGGCATGCCTGAATCCTCTGTACTGCCCATAAGACTGCACAAGCCTGAGAGTGGGAGATTCTGATTTGCCTTAGAGAGAGGCCTCAGGATATTTGGTCCTGATGAATTCTGGAGACAAAGGTTGACTTCAAAACTGGGAAT
>NW_007030051.1:0-547 GCF_000164805.1 Carlito syrichta | reverse complement strand
CAAAAAAAGAAAATCACTGTTCACATTCGCAGGGTTGTGGAGTCCATCTAAATGCCCATCAGTTGATCAGTAGATAATGAAAAAGTACATATGCAAACATGTAAATGATGTCAAAAATGTACGTACATTTTAAGATTAAATATTTCATATTACACATTAAAACTGTAATAATCTATATTGATAACACAACATGAACACAAGTCACGTTTGATGTCTGCCATTATAGGAGGTGCTCAGAGTGACTCCCATCAGCGTCCAGAGGCTTGTGATGACAGCAAACTAAAAGTAACCACATAGATAACACCTTTGAAAATGTGTGTACAGACCAGGTGCAGTGGCTCAAGTCTTTCATTCCAGCACATTGGGAAGCCAAAGCAAGAGGATTGCCTGAGTCAGCGGATTTGAGACCAACCCGGACAACTTGGGGAGACCTTATCTCTACAAAAAAATCAAAAAATTAGCTAGGCAAGGTAGTGTAGGCGTGTTGGTGGGGGTGGTGGGAAGGCAGAGGCGGAAGGATAGCTGAAGCCCAGCGGGTCGAGGCTGT
>NW_007030050.1:0-786 GCF_000164805.1 Carlito syrichta | reverse complement strand
TTCTCTGCAGGGATATATAAAACAAGTGACCTGATTTATAATGTACTTTTACTGAGAAAAAGGCCATAAATAAAACATTCTAAGTGTTGTAATGTAGATTGAATCAATCTCCCAAAGAAAAGTAGGGAATAAAAATGACCAACATTACTTCTCATTGACCTTTGGTACAGCAACAGACACATGTGGCTATTGAGGATCACTTTTGTATCTATTGCCTATTAGCTAGAATAATTTTTTCAGATGAAAAATCATTATAAAGGTTTAACACAGAACTTGTCCTACACCACACAGCTAACAAAAACAAAAAAACAAACAAAAACAGTGAAAGATCATAGAAGGTGAATGCTGCTATTACCTTGTAAATAAAAAGTAAGAAAGGGAAAACAAGATGGCAGACATTGTTTATCTCTCTCTCTCTCTCTCTCTCTCTCTCTCTCTCTCTCTCTCTCTCTCTCTCTTTTTAAATATGTGGGATAAAATTCAGGATTAGGTAGATAAGTGGTCATCATACAGGTAAAGTTTGGACTTTCCTTTGGTTTCCAATTTGCCTGGATTGAGATCGGGTACCCTTATTGATGTTATGCCCCCTCTACCCCCAGCAGCATCCCACTACTGTCAGACCCTTTCTTACAGTATTATGATAATTGTTCAGGGTCTGCTTATGAGTGAGAACATGTGGTATTCAGTTCTTTGTTTCTGTGATGGATCACTGAGTATGATAGACACTAAATCCATCCTAGTTGCTGCTAAGTCCATAATTTGATCGTCCTTTATGGCTGTGCCCAT
>NW_007030049.1:0-539 GCF_000164805.1 Carlito syrichta | reverse complement strand
ACATTCTTTTCAGACTTAGAAAAACAACACAGGAATTCATATGGAAACACAACCGACCAAGAATAGCCAGAACAATCTTCAGCAAAAAAAAAAAAAAAAAAACAAAGCAGGTGGTATCACAATACCAGATTTCAAACTTTACTGTAAAGCTACAATCATCAAAACAGCTTGGTATTGGTATAGGAACAGGCATATAGATCAATGGAACAGAATTGAGATTCCAGAAGGAAAACCTCAATTTCTCAAACAACTCATCTTTGACAAAGCCCCCACCACCTACCAATGGGGAGAGGAGAACCTATTCAGTAAATGGTGCTGGGAAAACTGACTGACCACATGCAGAAGATTGACACAGGACCCCTATCTATCCCCATGCACAAAGGTTAACTCCAAATGGATCAGAGACCTAAATGTAAAACCTCAAACCATAAGAACCTTAGAAAAAGAAGGAAATACTCTCATGGAAATCGGAACTGGCATCCAATTCCTGTACAAAACCAGAAACCCACAGGACTTAAGAGAGAAGATAGACAAATGGG
>NW_007030048.1:0-695 GCF_000164805.1 Carlito syrichta | reverse complement strand
ACTTAACTAGCTGACTTAACCAAAAACCAGCTATCTGACCTGTTGACTTAATTAGCTAGCCAGCTGGATGGCCAGCTGAGTTAACTAGCTGTCTTTACCAGTTAACTAGCTGGCCAGCCAGCTGTCTTAACTAGCTAACTACCTAGCTAGCCAGCTGGGAAGCCAACTGAATTAACTAGCTGACTTAACTAGCTATCCTGTTTCTAGCCAACCGACTCAATTAGCTTGCTGCATAGCTAGCCAGCTGGTAAGCCAACTGATTTAACTAGTTGACTTAACAGGCTAGCCAGCTCGCTAGTCAGCTGACTCAACTAGATGCATTAACTAGTGAGCAAGCTGGATATCCAGCTGATTTAAGTAGCTCTCTACCAAGCTAGCTAGCTGACTTGCCAGTTGAATTAACAAGGCTCACTTATTTAGCTTTCCAGCTGGCTAGCCAACTTAATTAACTATCTTGCTGCCTATCTAGTCATCAGGTTAGTCACCTGACTTAACTAGATGACTTATATAGCTTGCCTGATTGCTAGTCAGCTGAATTAACTAGCTTGCTAAATAGCTAGACAGCTGACTAGAATGCTGACTTAACTAGGTGCCTTAACAAGCTAGCCAGCAGGCTAGACACCTGACCTAATTATCTAGTAACCTAGCTAGCCAACTGCTAAGCCAGTGAATTAACTAGGTGACATAGCTAGCTA
>NW_007030047.1:0-739 GCF_000164805.1 Carlito syrichta | reverse complement strand
TCAGGAATTCTCATTAGTTTACAGAAAGAGCATTGATTAGTGATTGGTTGTCCATTGTTTAGGCTATAGGATGTGGGTTATGATTTCAGGTATGGAATTATAACATTAATTTATAACCACTTGTGGCAATAGCAAGCAGTTTCAAGAGATGCACACATAACACAAAGAGGGAAGCAGAACGGGCAGTGATCTCATTTCATTGTCCCTCTGGGCCTGATAATTGCTACATTTCTTAGATAAAAGTTCTTTCTCACTCTGTATGACTCATGAGCCAAATCTGGACTACTGCATATTTTTAATAAACAGATTTTATTAGAACACAGCTACACCCATTTATTTACATAGTGTGAATAGTTTTTGGGACTGTGGGCAAGTTATTGTACTAGGATACTAAGGATTAGAATATTAAATGAGCTAATATATTTATAATCCCATGTCTCACAAATATTGTGGGCAGGTCCATATCAAACACTTAGCACAGTGCCTGGAACATAGGAAGTGGTCAGTAAACACACAAATATAGAACAGCTTATTGTTTTTATTGTTAGCTTCCTTATTCCAGTCTTATGTCGCTTTGTGGACATTACTCTGAAGTTGTTGGAATCCAGGTGTTTTCCTTCCCCACTGTTCTGCCAGATGACAGTTCTGTTTCCTACCAGGAGGTAGTAAATGACTACTGAGATTTCATGAATGGAATAGCTGGGAAGAAAGTAGGTGATGCTGTGAGATAAGGTGTGAG
>NW_007030046.1:0-733 GCF_000164805.1 Carlito syrichta | reverse complement strand
TTGTTTTTGTGAGAGGTCACTCAGTATTATAGACTCTAGTTCCATCAGGTTGCAGCGAAATTCATGATTTTGTCTTTTTTATGGCTGCGTAGTATTCCATCGTGTATATGTACCACATTTTTTAATCCAGTCCTCTTTTGATGGAAGTTTTTAAGTAAAAGTATTTGTTTCCAAAGTCTGAAAGTGATATGAGTCCTAAATTCTTTTAGTCTTTCAAAGATAATTCCCCCAAATAATGCAGCATTATTTGAAAAATTTGAAAGCCTCTGCTTTAAGAATTACAGTTCAAAATTTCATATCTAGAGACTTCATTTAAATACCAACCAACAACCACAGAACAGAAAAATGAAAAAAAACTTTTCATTTTTGACTTTCTATTTCCTTTTAGGCCAGTTATATAACTTCAATTTATGTAGCGTCATTTTTTTTTTTTCAAAACTCTCTTGCTTTGTCCTTTATCTTGTCCTCCAAATTGTACACATAAACTATCATCAATAATTTTAAATATAAATTATACCTCCTCCTAAGGATATTGTCTCTTAACACAGCATGCTATGAGTTAGCAGTTTTTACCAACAGCATCTCTTCTGGTATTTTAATCAAACATTTACTTAGACCTTTCTGACACAGTAGTAATATTGCCTTCCATAAGATACAGGATTTTGATGTAGGCTTTCCTTTCTCTATGATTAAAGATAAATAAAGGTGATAATGAAAAAAATTCAAACTATAC
>NW_007030045.1:0-651 GCF_000164805.1 Carlito syrichta | reverse complement strand
GTTCCAGAAATAAAAGAAGGCCAGGGTGGTGGAGCATAGTAAAACTTGGGACGGAAGGGACAGACCCCAGAATTGGGCAGAGCCCATGCAATGCCAAGGGCACTCATTTCATTAGAAGCCGCTGGGGAACAGTGTGCTCTGGCATCCATTTTAAGCACTCCCTGACTCCTGCATGGTGTGTGGATTGAGGGAGGACAGTCATGGCTGTGGGGTGACCTTTGGGAGCCTCTCGCCAAGAGTGTCCTGTCTTAGACACACAGTGACCTAGACGGGGTGGAGATGGTGAGGGGTTGATGTACACCAGGGACACTTGGAGGGTAGAACTGATAGAGCTTGTAGGTGACTTGGATGGTCTCTGCCATCATGGCGCTCGTGTCTGACTGGAGAGAGACTCCTGAGTAACCACCGACAGATGGAAGACTGCTGAGGTGGGGCGGGCTGCAGAGGGGATGGCCTTGGTCCAGTTGACTGTAATAAGCACCATGGTGGATTTGACTCCATTGTGGTGGGGATGATGGGTGGAGGAAGGCTTACTTCTGGAGGTGACTGCCGAACTGAGGTCTGAGGATGGACAGGTGTCAAATAGTTGACAGGGCTGGGAGAATTGGGACAGGCAGGAAGGGTAGCAGCTGGTGACCAGGGCTGGGAGGA
>NW_007030044.1:0-778 GCF_000164805.1 Carlito syrichta | reverse complement strand
AAAAAATTACTGAAAGTTAAGTAGAGAGCAGTTTATTCGAAAGGATACTTTGCAGCTTTCATTTTGAGTACAACCTGGAGAATCAGATCTGTAGAGCTGTGTTGATGCCAGCTGTATGCTTAGGATGGGTAAGGGATGTGAGTCTGGGGTCAACCAGTCAAGCTCTGGGGCAGAGAGGACATAGTCCATTGCTTCTAGCCTGTGACCAGCCTAGTCCTCTCACCCTAGTGTCACCATGCAGATGTTAAGTTTTTCTGTGTGCCAAGATCTAAAAACAGCTGGTAGCCATGAAGAGGAACAAGAAACAGCAGATTTAGTGAGGAAGACTGGAGGAACTTAGTAGATGGTCCTTTTGAGTGTTAGCATCAGGGTAAATGAGTTTTGGACCTTGAGCTCACATGCTGTTTATTCACAAGTCAGCTTTCAGGAGAAAGTTTTGTTAGCCTAATTCTTGAGCTAAACTTTGTCCATTCCCCGGTCAAGGGAATATGGGGCTCTTTCATTGACTGTCCCTCCAGCATGTCCTCTTACAGGAAAGGGATAAAATTCCAAAGGAAAAGACACAGATGTTAGACAGGCAGAACAACAACGTGTCATATCAAGTCACTCTACCATTCATAGAAATAACATATAAAAATAACGCTTTTACTTTGATACAGTAATCACAGGGGAATCTTTGGTCCAAATTCACAGCTATATTTATAGTGCTCTCCTGAATAGAGCATAGTTTTTATAGTGTTCCTTGGCACAAGAGGATTTTCAACCATGACCTTTTTTT
>NW_007030043.1:0-730 GCF_000164805.1 Carlito syrichta | reverse complement strand
CCTGGAAACTCATTTTCCACCTCTAACTTTCAGTCTGTGTGTGTCCTTACAGTGAGATGAGTCTCCTGGATGCAGCAAATAATAGGGTCATGGTTTCTTATCCAGTCCATCATTCTTTGTCTTTCAGTGGTGCATTGAATCCATTCATATTCAGGCTAATTATTGAAATGTGGTGGTTTTTCCCTGTCATGAGGTTCTTATATAGGTATTGTTGTTCTTCTTTATTTGTTGTCTTTTCTTTGGTTTTTGGGTTGATTCATGTGTATTTTTTTAACCTTTCCCTCTACTCTTGTGAAGAACTTGGGCGTTCTTTTCTTCTGTGTTTAATATTTTTTTAAGTGTTTCTTGTAGTGGTGGTTTGGAGGCAGCATAAGTTCATAGGGATTGGATGTCTGGGAAAGATTTTAATTCTCCCTCACTGATGAAGCTTAGTTTAGCTGGGTAGGTTATTCATGGTTGAAATGTTTATCTTTGGGAACTTTGAATATTAAGCTCCATGCTCTCCTAGCCTGAAGGGTTTCTGTAGACAAATGTCATGTATTCTAACTGGTCTTCCAAGCTTTTTCTCTTGCTGTCTTTAGGATTTTTTCTTTTATACCTACTTTGTTTAGGCAAATTATTATGTGTCTGGAAGACGGTCTTCTCATTTGTTGTCTTGCAGGGGTTCTCTGAATCTGTTGTATTTGAATTTTTGCATCATGGATGAGATGAGAGAAGTTTTCTTGTATAA
>NW_007030042.1:0-755 GCF_000164805.1 Carlito syrichta | reverse complement strand
CATTGCCGCCGCTGCCACTGAGGCAGCCATTCCACATCGCACGGCCATGCCTGAGGCGATCCACAACTCAGACCTTGAAGCCCCTAGGAGCAAGATCTGCTGAGGTCTACTACCACTGTGATGTCCTGCCAGGTGGTGGGTCTCCTCCTGTGTGCCTTGAGGCAACATCTCCCTCCCCTTAGGGGCGGGCAAGCAGCTGAGATAAAGACCATCTGGAGCAAGGGATACCACCACCTGTTGACAGTTCAAGGTAACAACACCAAAAGGGAAAAAAATGGAAACCTGACAGACACAGGCCAGATCTGAGTGGTGAACTGGGCAATCGTGAACTGAGTGACTATCTGAACTGCCCTTCACAACAGGCCAGGGGCAACTGATCCTAACTGTGAACAAACTTACCAGCCTGAAAAGACAGCTAGAAATCATAGCTGAAAGGACATTCGACTTAAACGAAAAGTCTCAGAGTGTGCTTGATTGGTTCTGCTAGTCTACTAACCTGATTCCATTCCTTCTGTTTTATACTCTCCCTTTTTTCTCTTTTTTTCCTCCTTCTTTTGCCTTCTTTTCTTCTCTCTGTAAACCATATCTTTATATAGAGGAATAGCACACCAATAAGGAGGTTGGTAACCTTGTATGTTAGTAACATTGTATGTTCTAGTTTTTTTTGTATGGGAGTTGGTTAGTTTGTTGAAGTGGTCTATTGTTGTTATATGTTTCAATTTTTGTCTCTCTCTCTCTACTCATTGGTACACTCG
>NW_007030041.1:0-588 GCF_000164805.1 Carlito syrichta | reverse complement strand
AGCCAAAGCTTTACCACTACAGGAGTTCATGAGAGAGCCTAAGCAGCAAGTTGACATTAGTTAACAAATAGTCCCGGCTCGTTTCATAGGCGAGGGCCCAGGGGACCCAAGAGAACAATCTCATGGGGATTCTGTCCCCAAAGGGCTGCAACCGAGGTTGTGGGCCACAGATGGAATTACATACAAAGATAACTAATGCAGGGGTGAATGTGGTAAGGCAGTTTAGCTAGGGGAAGGGAGAGCGTTCAAGCAGTAAAACAGCCTGGGTTGAAATTCCACCTGTGAAAACCAGATCATTCTGAGCAAATCACTTGGCTATACTTCCTGTCTATAGAAGGGGAGTAATAGTGGCTGCTACTGATAGATCCTGGTGAGAATTACATTTAAAAAAATTATGGTCGGGTTTGATGGCACACGCCTGTAGTCCCAGCTACTTGGGAGACTGAGGCAAGATAATTACTTGAGCCCCAAAATTTGAGGCTACAGTGAGCTATGAGTGTGCTGTTGCACTCCAGCCTGGACAACAAAGCAAGACTCTATCTCTTAAAAAAAAAAAATCTTAAATCCCTTAATGTTGTGCCTGGCATA
>NW_007030040.1:0-809 GCF_000164805.1 Carlito syrichta | reverse complement strand
CTAGCCCATCCATCATCTAGTTATGTCAGCTAGTTAAGTCAGCTAGCTATACAGCTGTCTAGCTATGTAGTTAGCTAGTTAAGTCTGCTGTCTAGCCAGCTGTCTACTTCTTGAATTTAGCTAGTTAAGTCAGCTGGCTAGCCTGCTGGCTAGCTATGTATCTAGGCAATTAAGTCATCTGGCTAGCCAGCTGGCTAGCTAGGTAGCTAGTTATTTATGTCTGCTGTCTAGTCAGTTTGCTAGCTAGTTAAGTCACCTAGTTAATTCAGCTGACCAGCCAGCTGGCTAGCTAGGTAGCTTGCTAGTTAACTCTGCTGGATACACAGCTGGCTAGCTAGAGAAGTCATCTAGGTAATTCGACTGGATAGCCAGTTGGCTAGCAATGTAGCAAGCTAGTTAATTCAGCTGGCTAGAAAGAAGGAAAGCTAGTAAAACTGCTAGTTAAGTCAGCTGGCTAGCCAGCTCTCTAGCTAGGTAGTGAAATAATTAAGTTTGTTTCATAGCCAGCTGGCTAGCTAATTAAGTCAACTAGTGAAGTCACTTGCTATTCAGGTGGCTAGAGAGGTAGAGAGCTACTTAAGTCAGCTGGCTAGCCAGTTTGCTAGCTAGGTAGCTAACTAGTTATGTCAGCTGTCTACCCAGCTGGTTATCTAGTTTAGTCATCTAGTTAAGTCAGCTTACTAGCCATCTGGCTTCCTAGGTAGTCTGCTAGTTAAGTCAGTTGGCTAGACAACGGGCTAGCTAGATAAGTCACCTAGTTAATTCAGCTGGATAGCCAGCTGGCTAGCTATGTAGCAAGCTAATTAATT
>NW_007030039.1:0-747 GCF_000164805.1 Carlito syrichta | reverse complement strand
GAAACACTGTGGGGTTAGCTGTTCATGTGCTAACAGCCTACAGTATAGAAACTGCAATCTTAGGAATACATTTGAGAGAATCATCCCCTATGTAAAGAAAAGAGATGACTATAATAGTTATGACATCATAGTTTCAGAGCTACGTTCTCAAAACCGTACAAATGTTCATCCACGAGTTTCAAAAACATATTTGAGAGTCATCAGAAAATGACGAAATATGAATAACGTACATTCACATGGTTGCATGTAGGAAACCAAATTTTTCTCAAAACCAAATTCATGCTTACCATGATATGACCTCCTATACTGCGATAAAAGAAGTAAAACAAGCCACTTTTTTGGAAATACAGGCAAATAGGCTAAAATGAGGTTAAAATACTATACCTTGATAATTAAGTTAATATTTACCTTCAGCTAAATGCCAGAAATTTCGTATCTTTAGTCAGATAGTAAGCACAAAAAGAACAATTTTATTATGATTTTGGTATGCTTCCTCCATTAAAAACTTAAGGTTATATGATTGCAAACGTAGAGAATATAATGAAGAAACTTATACCCCTTTACTAATGAATATAGAAAAGGCCAAAATCACCTCAATTGCTATTTCTAACAATAGGCACAAAAGCAGTGTTCTGTTTAACTTGGTTTTCGCTAAGACTTTGTCATGCCTGTGTACATCAGTGATATTGGTCTGTGGTATTCTTTGTTTTTACTTTGCGTGTGTCTGTCTTGTTTTGCTATCAGAGT
>NW_007030038.1:0-754 GCF_000164805.1 Carlito syrichta | reverse complement strand
ACTAGAAATTAAAATGAAAGCTATTAGAAGTGAAGGAGAAAACCCACCCCACTCCATAGGGAAACAAGCTTTAAAGAATTTTTCTCTCTTCTATAAATTCGAGTTACCTGCCATGAACTTATTTTCACCATAGAAGCAGCCATGTATTTTTTTTCCAAAAGTATGAAATAAGCTTTTCTTTCTTCTCCAGAGAAAGAGGGAAATGTTCATCCCACACAGAAGCACAGTTAAGATTACAGAGGAAGTTACAGAAGAAGCTGCCTTTTGCTTTGTCACCAACATTAAGGGGGCTGAGCCTCAAGGAAGGAATCTAGGGAGACGCCATCGCAGGGGAGGCCTGATTTACAGGCACACCACAGCTCAATCACAGCCCAGAACGTTCTGGCTGCCTTTTCCAACCCATTGATCTCACCACTGTAAAAGTGAGTTAAGAAATAATCCATCTACATACACTGTCACGGATTCAAGTTTGGTTTTAGATCTTAACTTTACAACACAGTAATTCCATGTCAAAGAATCATAATATTGTTCCAAGGAGACAGCAAGTGGCTCCAATCTCAAGAAGTTATTATCCAGAGCCCACCCATTATATGTTATGCAAAAAAAAAAAAAAAAAAGATGAGAATGAAGAGAAGAAAGATGGCTGAGCTCAAGACAAAGACCTGCTTGTGTCCAGCTCCCTGGATTATTATAATTCTGTATCAAGATGATCAGATATGTCTACGAGGAAGCACCAATAGCTGTAGAATACCAC
>NW_007030037.1:0-663 GCF_000164805.1 Carlito syrichta | reverse complement strand
GGCGATACTGCAGTGAGGTCTGCCTGTGTCTGATGGAGATACTGAGGTTGCTGAAAGTGAGCTGGCCGTGAGGGCTGGGAGGCCGCCTGGAACACACTGAGCTGTGCTGACTGGGCTCCTGCCTGTCCTCTCTGCTTGTTTGCTTCTTTCACATCATTATCATGAGCAATCAACAGGCGTTCAATACACTGCACTAAGAAATCCCAGGAGTAAGCAGTGAGACGGTGCAGTCTTGTAGGCCACGTTGGAGAAAGACGAAGTATAATCCTCGAAGAAGCAACACATGCAGCAGCTTGCAAAGACACTTCCAGGAAGTAGTCTGCATACTTGGCCATGTAGAGTTTAGTTTTTTCCAAGCAAATCATGGGCCAGCCATCATGAAGATCCGTTTCATGTACAGCTTCAGAGAGATAATACTCGATGAAATGGGCAGCTGTCGGCAGGCAGAGGTTCCACTGGAAGGTTTCTAATAGTAAGAGTTCCATGTGTAGCAAGTTTTGTTTTGTTAATACGAGATTCATGTTGGTCATGCAGCCCAGGCTGTTGAGCTGCTCCAGCTTAGGCACACTGTCTTCCTTCTCTTCAAACTTACTTGCTAAAAGCAGACAGGAAAGCGCAACTAGATGGAGCTGTTGGATAGAGATGTCATAGCGATCCATAAAC
>NW_007030036.1:0-853 GCF_000164805.1 Carlito syrichta | reverse complement strand
GGGGAAGAGATATTCTTACTCAAATAAACATGCATTTATATAGCCCTAATGATAAAACTTCAACACAAATGCTAAAAATAAATTACAATCCCTTTAAGAGACTTTAAAAAAATAGACAAAAAATACAAAAACCTGTCCAAATTAATAAAAAGACAAATTAAGCTAATATTGGATCCATTGTTCCTAAAACCCTATTACCTAAAAAACTGACAAACCAGTTTGGATAAAACAATGGCCCACACACTTAAAAAAACTTAAGACAGTCAAAAAACTAGTTTAACAACAATTAGAGGCTGGTCATATAGAGTCTTCTACTAACCCCCCTAAATGACAACCACTAACCCTTAAAACATTCCTATTTTTATAATTAAAGAAAATCTGATAAATGGAGACTTTTCCAAGATTTTAAAACTATTAACACTACTATAAGAGTCATAAAAATATTACAACCTAAATTGCTATACCTTTAATATTATAGATATTAATTTACAGAATTATTTCTTTACTATACCTTTAAGCCCAAAAAATTATAAACAATTTACATTCAATTTACTCTCTAAAAAATTTAAAATAACCATTTAAAAAATATCAAAAACAAGTCCTGCCACAAAATATGAAAAAACAGCCCCACCTTATACCCAAAATATCTAACTACAGCCATACAAGGTATTAAAAGACAATATCCTAACCTCTAATTAATCCATTATATAAATGACACTTTACCGACTCACAAAAATTGTGCCCTTTTACATAAAATTCTTAATTAAACTGTGACGACTCTCAATGATTACAATTTAAAAATTTATCCTAAAAAAATTCAAACCAATCCTACTTCACAAATCTTGGCCGTGTG
>NW_007030035.1:2439-8150 GCF_000164805.1 Carlito syrichta | reverse complement strand
GTTGAGTATCCTGAAGAAAGTGGAGAGGGGTTTTATACGTTAGCTTAGGTAAAGGGGGGGGGGTCAGTTTGCATGGCCATACGTTTTTTGTTTGTTTGTTTGTTTTGTAATTTGCAAGGTAGTATTTAGCAAAACCAGATTTTCAAAGAACAAATTGTCTCCAGGGAATACATGACAAGTAGGGGTTGTAAACAATCACTTCACAAAGAGAGGATGTGGGAGTAAAGTTGTGAATTGGTTACTATCTTGCACTTCCAGGAATGTGCCTTGTGGCTATTTAGTTTTCTCAAGCCTCATGTCTATCAGGTTTGGAGCATGCAGGTTGATCTTTAAAAGGAATAATTTTAAATGTTTTTAGCCCCTCTCTGCCACACCACCCCATTCTGACTCCTGCCTCTCGTAGTGACTCGCCACATAAAGCAAAGTTTGGTCTGTGGAATGGGTCTCATGGTAGCACCATTGCATTGTCCAGGTTTGTGATTAGGACTGAAGGAACAGTGAGTGTAGACCTCTGAGCCCAGTGCCCTCATGAGGAGTGCACTCAGGGGACCCTCTCTCTCTGCACCTTCTCATGAATAACACTATTTTGCAGCTTAGGGGCTTTTTACATGTGTGTTTCTTCTTAATCCTGAAGCCAGTGCCTTGAGATGGGTGCAGTTAATTCACTAAATTTTTTTTTGAGTCGGGGTCTCACTCTGTCACCCAGGCTAGAGTGCAGTGGTACGATCATGGCTTACCACAGCCTCGATCTTTTGAGCTCAGGTGATACTTTTCCCTCAGCCTCCTGAGCAGCTGGGACTGCAGGCATGACACTATACCAGGCTATTTAAAAAAAATTATTTTATACAGAGATGAGGTCTCCCTATGTTGCCCAATTGATCTCAAACTCCTGGGCTCAAGCACTCTTCTTACCTCAGCCTCTCAAAGTGCTGGGATTAAAGAAGTGAGCCACCACCCCTGGCCTTAAAATCTTTTTAATTTCAATTTTTTAAAATGTAATAGAAACATGGTTTCACTGTGTTCTCTAGGCTGGTCTTTTGGCCTACTTCTGGCCTGAAACAATGCTTCTACCTTGGCCTCTCAAGGTGCTGGAATTATAGGTGTGAGCTATTGCACCCAGATTAACTCATTACGTGTTCTAATTTTAGTGTACCTGGAGTGCTCACTGGCCGAGGCAGGCTCTGAGCCCCAGACCCTTTTGCCCTGGGAGGGAACCACTCTCCATCCCTAGAGACTCCTCCATGAATGTACATGTACAAGCTCCATGCTCACATGTATACAAGGACTCCCACCCTTAAACCTCTGGAATACTTTAATTGGAGGGTGGGACACTGAGTATCTCTTTGTGTAATGAATGTTTATTTCTGGAGGCTTCTGGGGCCTCCACTCCAGGCTGATTGTGGGTTGGATGCTTTTATTTTTTTTGGTTTGGAATCTCACTCTGTGGCCCAGGCTGGAGTGCAGTGGCATGCTCATGGCCACCCCAGCCTCAACTTGCTGAGCTTAGATGATCCTTCCACATCAGACTTCCAAGTTACTGGGACTACAGGTGAATGCCACCACACTTGGATAACTTTTATTTATTGTAGAGACAAAGTTGCGCCAAGTTGCCCAGGGTGGTCTCGAGCTCATGGGCTCAGCAATCCTTTCGCCTCTGCCTCCCAAAGTACTGATAGACAGGCATGAGCCACTATGCCCAGCTGGTTAGATGCTTTTTACAGGAATGAGTGCCTACCCGCTGGTGGCAAAGGGACTGGTGTGGAGGAGGCCAGGATCTTTGTTGAATGAAAAACAAGACCTGGAAAAACGGGCCCTCTCTTGAAAGCCCAAGAATGCACAGGGCCGTGACAGGAGCAGAGGGGGAGGCTCATTCGTGAGACTCAGAGGGGATGGGGATGGGGAACTCAGGATCAGTCCTGGAAGGTGAGAGTCTCCCCTGATGGGCACAGAGTGGGCTCGTGAGGTGACACTGGCTGACAGGAAGGAGCATGACTGAGGCGCGTTGTGGTCATGTGAAGACATGGGGTGGCTTTGTCTGTGCACTGTGGGCAGCCACAAGGCCTGTGAGCACTGCCCACACCTCCTGCCAGACTCAGGCCCTGGGAACCAGGCCTTATCAGGGAGGGTACACCAGGCATCTGGCCCGCTCGGGCTGCTCGCCCAAGTCGGGGACAGCCCCCTGGCATTACCACTTACCCTAAGAAGGAGGAAGGATTGTGGTGGAACCTCAAGGCATCCTTCAGTCTCACCCTGGTGCATCCAGATGAGGAGTGAGCGCTGTCCTTGTGCAGCTGCCTGGGGTCCCACGGCAAGTTCTGGGAGAGTGTGTGCACTTGGCCTCCATTTACTCTGGTGAAGTCTAGTCTGTCTCCTGCACTGATGTTGGGTGGGTGCCTGTAGTCAGCTGGGCATTGCCTCGAGAGGACACTTTGTGTGAGAGGCCTGGAGTCCGTGGTCTTGGGGTGCGTGTCCTCTTCTGTGCTGACCTTGTTCACACCTGTACCCAGTTGACAGTCATGTATAGGAAAGAGTGGAACTTGTACATGCATGTGTGGGAGCTTGTGCATGTGTGTGGGGGAGTGTGGAGCTTATACACATGCGTGTTGGAGTGTGGCACTCTAGAAATGCTTGTAGAAGGACCACTCGGCTGACTCAACACCTAGGTTGCACATTTTTCCAAATTGCAGCTGGCAAGAAGTCCGCATCTCTCAGGACCACGTGGGAGAGGCCGCAAAGCCCCTGCGTGACACACAGTCAGTATCTGTGTAGTTTCATTCACCTCCAGGTCGTTCATCCCCACTGGCTGCACCCTGACCCCTGTTCCCTGCCCCAACCTGGTCTCTGAAGGCAGGGGTCTAGGCCCTCGCTGCTTGAAGAGGTGCTTACAAGTCCACCATCTGGTCAGGGTTGTTTGTGTCAGATGAGCTCTTGAGACGGCCTGTGTCTCTTTCCATGGAATTTCCCAGTTCCTACGCCAGTCCTGCCCCTGGGCCTGATCATCTTCTTTTTTTTTTTTCTTTTTTTTGAGTTGGGTCGCCAGGCTGTAGTGCAGTGGCATGATCAAGGCTCACTGCATCCTTGTCCTCCTGGGTTCAGGTGATCCTTCCACCTCAGCTCCCAATTGACTAGAATTACAGGCACATACTATCACACCTGACTATTTTTTTATTTTTATTTTTGTAGAGACGAGGTCTCGCTATGTTGCCCAGGCCAGTCTCTAACTCCTGGGATCAAGTGGTCCTCCTACCTTGGTCTCCCGGAGTGCTGTGATTACAAGCATGAGCCCCCACACCCAGTGGATGATTTCAAGAGCAGCTGTTGAACCATGGCCTAAGCTGTTAAGGAAGACCCCTGCCTTGTGCTCTCTTGGCTCAGGACTAGGGGGTGACCCCTGGCTGCTCTGGCTTGAATTCCATGTGCCCCGGCCCAGTGGCACACTGGAGTCACCTTTTCAAAATAGCTGCTCTAGGGTCTCACCTTCAGACACCAGGACACAGTTGTGCTGGGTCAGACTGGGCATCCAGACTTCTTGACACTCCCCGGTGACCTTCATGGCATCCAGGGCTAAACTGCTTTTAGTCACTCATCTGTAGGACTTTCCTTGTCACATTGCACCTGTGATTCACCAGACAGGGGATGCAGGAACAAGAATAAAGGAAGTGCCCCCAGTCTGCAGGTGCCTACCACTCCCCAAGCTGTGCTTCTTAGAGCTTCTTCTTCATGGTGCTCCTGGGAAGAAGGTTCTGAATGGTCCCCATTGTATGGATGTGAATACTGAGCTCATGAGGGCGAGGAACATACCCAAAGGCATAGGGCTGTCAGTGTTAGAGTTCTTACTTAGACTTGTGATCTCAAAGCATACTCCTGTCTCGACTGTCCCTGCCTTGGTTGTCGGTGGGGGGACAGCTGCTTGTTGGGATTGGGATCCTCACTGGAAATACCACCAGGGTCCCCCCCAGGAGATTCAAGATCCTAATTACCTTGAGTACCGTGTGTGGAATCTGGTGAAGGTTGCCATTTGGAGAAAGACCTAGTTTAGGAAAATTCCATGTTTGCATTAGGTCTAGGCTCCTCAGCCTGCTGCTTTGTATTTTAGGAGGCTGAGTTTGTAAATACACACAGATCTGGGCTTTTCTGTTCCTCTGAGAACAGTCCAGGTGTTGTGAAAAGGAGGAAGAGGTACGAATCTCACAAAGCTTCACAAAGCTAAGGTGGCGAGATATACCGTGTGTGCGGGGAGCTGGAGGGCTGACCTCGTGCATGTGTGACCACTCTGTCACCCAGGGTTCTGTTCTCTGGTCAGGGCTCATGTTTCTTTGACTTGGTCCTCAGTGCCTCTGAGTCTGAGCACTTTTCGTATCCTGAATTCTGTTTCCAGTGCCCTGGAGCTCTAGCCTCTTTTTTATGTGTTAGTGGAGTTTTACCAATAAAATATCATCATCGTCGTCGTCATTGCTGATGTCATTTATGGCACCAACAACATTATTATTTTTATGTTTTAGAGTCAGAGTCTCACTCTCTTGCCCAGGATGGAGGGCAGTGGCACGCTTATGGCCACTTCAGTCTCGATCTGCAGGACTCAGGCGAACCTTCTGCCTCAGCCTTCCATGTAGGTAGAACCACAGGCATGTAATACTGTGCTGGCTAAATTTTTTAATTTATTGTGGAGACAAGGTCTTGCCATATTGCTCAGGCTTATCTTGAACCCCTGAGTTCAGGCAATCATCTCATCTCCACGTCTCAAAGTGCTGAAATTACTGGTGTGAGCCATTGTATCCAACACCAACACTGTAAGTCCAAAGAATGGAAATGGACAAGAAAAAAAAATCAGATTGTTTTCATATATCTGGTATGTTCTCTCTATACATTAAGTAATGATTGTATATAGATAGGGGTGTCTGGAAACTAATTGTGATCTCTTTTTCTGTGTGACATTATTTTGTACACATTTTTCCACCTTAATAAATTTAACATCTTATGCATGATCATTTTTGCAGTGTGTAATGATTCATCAAGTTGCTACACAGCATTCTAAAGCAATTCTCTGTTAGCGAAAATGATAGAGCTTCTAGTATTTTGCTGTGTTTACACCTCCGGATGCCATGAGCATCTCTGTGCTTGTAAGTTTTCACTCTGTGGAAAATCCTTTGGGTAGATTCTCAGCAGAAGGCTTTTGAGTCTCAGGGTCCTGTTCTGTGACTCTTGTCCCATATTGCCAAATGACTTTCAAAGAGGGTTGTTTACACTGCCTTCCTCACCCTGCGAACATGCCAGTTTCATCACAATCTCATCCACACTGGGCATTATTAGCTTAAAAAATAAAAATTCAGTGGGTGCAAAATGCTCTCCTTCTAGAGATATCTATTTTTCCATCCCTGGTAAGGCCAACATTTCTTTTCATTTGTGTGTTTACCAACTGTCTTTGGCAGTGCTGACCTTGGCGGTTTCCCTGGCTGAGCTTGTTGCTTTCCCTGCAGCTGCCCTCAAGTCCAGTCAGTTGCAACATGACCTTGACTGGGAGTGAGCGAGTGTCAACACTGAGTCTTGTGTGTAGCGTGGCTCAGCGTGGTCCTCGGTGGAGGGTCAGGATGGCAAGACCCTGTCCCCTGTGTCTCATGCAATGCCTGAGTCAGCCATGTGGCCTCCAGGACACCAGGCTCAATTCCTGACCCCCTAGGTTGACCTCAGGAGCAAGGCAGGATTTTCCTTCC
>NW_007030035.1:0-1212 GCF_000164805.1 Carlito syrichta | reverse complement strand
TTGCGGTGGCCGGAGCGGCCACTGCACTCCAGTCTGGGTGATGGAGTGAGACTCCAACTCAAGAAAATAAAAAAAAAATCATTTCTAATTGAAAGGATGTGGGGACCAGCAGGAGGAGCTTGGAATGTCCTATGTCATGTAGGTCTTGCTATGAACACATGACACTCCATTCTGTATGCAATCACATCTTGCTCTGCTTGAGTAAGCTCTTGAACCCTCAGTTTACTCACCTCTCACTTGAGGTCAGCATAGCAGCCTTTCACGTGACTAACCCACTGCATCCAGTACTGGAGATGAGTGGCCATGAGGAGGGATTTCTCTAGGACTGATGTTTTCTTTATGCGTGGGCTGACTCTTGATTGCCTGTTGACCTGGGTCACCTGAGGACATTCACGTCTATGAGAAATCTTTTCCTTCTTGCTTGCTTCCAGCCTAGGAAGAAGTGGCATGACTGCTTGGATAGGCCTCCTCTTTGGGCAGGATGAGACCCATGTGCTGAGACTTTGGCCAAGACCCACCAGGCCTCTGGGTGTGGTGGACTCTTGACAAGGAGAGCCTGGTCCTCTTCCCAGCTCCTTCTTGTCTTAGTCCCACACTGTCCCCTTGAGGGTTCCCTCATGCCTCTGAGCCCTGGAGCCTCTGCCCCCAGAATCTGGGTCTAGGCCCCACATCTAGCCTTCCTGGCCCGGCACTGGACATGAGTCTTAGGGAACTGAGGAACTGAGGGTCACCGTCCCCCTTCCTGGGACTAGACTTTCACTCAGCACTCCCTTGGTTCTTCTCACCAGGCTTTGGTGAGGCCTTGTGGACCCTGTTTGGCTCGAATCCCTGGACTCAGGCAATCCTCTTGCCTCCACGTCTCAAAGTGCTGGTATTACAGGTATGAGCCACCACACTTGGTGAGTCTTTTGCTTTGAGGATCATTCTTTTCATCAGTAAAATAAGAAGGTGGCTGTTTGAAGCATTCCTGCTTACTTTAAGCCTCAAATTGCTTTGGCAGCTATGTTTTTGTTTTTATTTTTTTGAATTTTTTGTATTAGAGTCTGGGTCTTGCTGTGTGACTTCAGCTGGTCTCCAACTCCTGGTCTCAAGTAGTCCTCCCTTGGCTGGGTGCACTGACTCAGCCTGTAATCCCGGCACTTTGGGAGGCCAAGGCAAGGGGATTGCCAGAGCCTGGGGGTGGAGACCAGCCTGGGAAACTTGGAGAGACCT
>NW_007030034.1:0-763 GCF_000164805.1 Carlito syrichta | reverse complement strand
AAGTTTTCTACTTTCATGGATTTCATGATTCCTGGTTGCCATTAAAAGTATGTAGTAAACATTGGCAAGTGTGAAACCCTTGTCCCATCTCAAAATATAAAGAGAAATGGAAGGGGAAGGATTACAGGGTTCACCTTAAGACCAGAGTTACATCTAAATATGGCAAGAAGATTTCTCTTTTGTCCTGGGATCTGACCTTTGTTGTTCTGAGGAACCTAATGAGACTTGCAGTGTCCAATACCATTTACAACTTTTAAAGAGGACCAGAATGTTGCTGGAGTCCTGAAATGACCGATTCATAATATCCGAAATGCTTAATTGCTTCTGAACCATTTGGGGAGCTCGCAGATCTGTTTCTTGTTTGTCCCATAGCAGACAACCTGAGAATTTTCTGGATTGAGTGCTCTAACAACAATGAATCTTTATTCGTACTTAGTTGGAGGTCATGTAGTGTCCACTATGTGAGGACTCTCTTTCCCTTGATTCCTGTTTCAAAACACTGATTCTTGTTTAGCCCTTAGTAATAAGTCATGTAGCTTTTTTATAGAGGAACCGTTGAAAACAGATTTCTTCCATTTATTAGAAAGAGGCCATGAAGTTTCCTGTATGTAAGGATTGCTATTACCCACATTCATGCCTCTAATTCCTGATTCTTCTTTAGCCGTCAGCAAGATGCCCTGTAGATTTTAAGGACTGAGGACTCGTATAACGCAGATTCCTTTTTTTTACCAACAGTCGTGCAGTTACCTGTATATGAGTACTC
>NW_007030033.1:0-770 GCF_000164805.1 Carlito syrichta | reverse complement strand
TATTTCAGGCGATTGAAAAAGATGAAACTCTCCCCAAATCATTCTACGAAGCCAACATCACATTGATACCCAAGCCAGGTAAAGACCCAACAAAGAAAGAGAACTACAAGCCAATATCTTTGATAAACATAGATGCTAAAATTCTCAACAAGATCCTAGCAAACCGGATTCAGCAATACATCTCAAAAATCATCCACCATGACCAAGTAGGCTTCATTCCTGGGATGCAAGGCTGGTTCAACATTCGTAAAACCATAAATGTAATTAAATACATCAACAGATGTCAAAACAAAAACCACATGATCATATCATTAGATGCAGAAAAAGCTTTTGATAAAATCCAGCACCCCTTCTTGATAAAAACCCTTGAACATCTAGGCATACGGGGAACATACCTCAAAATAGTAAAAGCCATCTACGAGAAACCCACAGCCAGCATACTCCTAAATGGACAAAAATTGGAACCAATACCCTGAAAACTGGAACTAGACAAGGATGCCCACTCTCACCCCTCTTGTTCAACATAGTATTGGAAGTCCTGGCTAGAGCAATCAGAGAAGAGGAGGCAATCAGAGGTATTTAAATAGGAAAAGAGGAAGTCAAGTTATCTCTCTATGCAGATGATATGATGGTGTACCTTGAAAACCCAAGAGAATCTGTCAAAGGTCTCCTTACATTGATAAAAGCCTTTGGCAAAGTCTCAGGATACAAAATAAATGTACAAAAGACAATCGCATTTCTCTACACCAATAATAAACAAACAGAAACCG
>NW_007030032.1:0-719 GCF_000164805.1 Carlito syrichta | reverse complement strand
CATTCCAACTATTATCTACTATAATATGTTTTCTCCAATTCTTGACCCCATTCCAACTATATGAAAAAGTTTTTATACTCCATTATTTCAGTCTTGAATTCCCATTAATTGTATGTTGGTTAGACTTTTTTCATCATTGTCTCTATGACTTTTAATTCTATCTTTTATTTTTCTGTGTTGTAGTCTATGGAAATTTCTGAAATTTAGCTTCCCATTCACTGCTTTTCCTTTTACAGGGTCTAATCTGCTGTTTTATTTAATCATTGAAATGTTCATCCTTTATTCTTTTCAAAGACATGCATTTAAAGTTATGAAGTTCATTTTTTTATAAAGTTCCCTTTGAGTGCTACTTTAACTGCATCCTTCCTGTTTTAATGTCTCATTTTATTTGAATCAGCAAAAATATTTAAAAACTTAGACAATTGGGAGGCTGAGGTGAGTGGATAGCCTGAGCCCGCGGGTTCGAGACCCGCCTGGGCAGCGAGACCTCATCTTTACAATAAATCAAAAAATCAGCCGGGTGTGGTAGCGCAAGCCTGTAATTCCGGCTACTTGGAAGGCTGAGGCGGAAGGATCGCTGGAGCCCAGCAGGTCGAGGCTGCGGTGGCCAGGAGTGGCCACTGCACTCCAGTCTGGGTGACAGAGTGAGACTCCAACTCAAAAAAAAAAAAAAAAAAAAAAACTTAGACAAGATGAAAAGTTCCTAAAAATGTGTAATT
>NW_007030031.1:0-822 GCF_000164805.1 Carlito syrichta | reverse complement strand
TTGGTCTCTTGAAGTGATCATTCATCTTTGCAGGTTTTGTTCTGTCTTTTTGAGCTTCTTTTCTATGCTTTGACAGCTTGGGTTAGTTCTATGTTTTAGTCTTCGAGCTCCGAGATTCTTTCTTCTGTTTGGCTGATTCTGCTTTCCATGCTTATTAGTCTGTTATTCATTTCCATCACAGTATTCTTTACTGCTGTCATTTCTGACATCAGCTCCTTCCTATTTTCCTCTTGTCTTTCCTCAATTTTTTAAATTCTCTCCATTAATGTCTTGATGTCTGGGTTTGTTGCATGTTACCAGTCATTCTGGGGGCTCTTCATTGTTTGTGTTCCAGAATCTGTTTTCTCAATGTCTGATCTCCCAGGGTCTGTGTGAGACCGAAATTCTTCTTTTAGTTTTTCTTCATTTGTGCGGTTTTTCTCCCTCCCTACTTTTTCCTTCCCTCCATGTCACTGTCTTCTTTAATTCTGTTATTCGGGGGTAAAGGGATTGGTTTTACTTCTGTTTGTTCAATCTCCTATTCTTTATGTATGCCTTCTTACTTTGTGCAATTCTGGAATTGCACTGTAGGTTGGGTGTGGCCCTCTTTTGCAGTTTTGAGATTTACTTAAGGGGGAAGGTGTGATTCAAAACCTATCTGCAGGTCCTGGTATTCTCTGACAGGTGTGTGAATAATCTGGAACCTACTTCCCACTGCCTTGGAATCTGTCCATGCAGTGGGGCTGTAGGTTTACTCCCTGAAATAAAATGTAGTTAGCAGAGGGGAGAGAATGGAGCAGACAGTGGGTTGAAGAGTGGGGTGGAGAGATAGAGGAGTAAGGG
>NW_007030030.1:0-822 GCF_000164805.1 Carlito syrichta | reverse complement strand
GGGGCGTACAAGTTTCGTGCTTACAAACTATGCATCACAAGACACACGAGATCTGCAATTTCAAGCAAACAATTCAAATTCCGTGATGCCTGCCGTGCTTACATTAAGGTCACAGGTGCACAATTTCAATACAAATCGTTCAAAGTGTTTTCCATAATGTTCAATGAATCATTCATATTATACTCTTTGCTCTATACCCTGATTAATACAAAAAACTTTCGTGAGTTAACTCTAGGTTCAATCCAAGTTCACTGATTCCCAATATTGTTAACAATTAATATTATCAGCTTAACACTATACTATAATCTATAAGTTTAGTTAAATGACTTAACTGTCAGTTATACTATTAACCTATTACAATTTAACATAATGCCTTATAACTCAGTTAAAACTTATTCTTAAACTACAAAACTTTACTATAATTCATATGTTTCATATGTCTAAACTTTAATTTTTATATGATCTAGTTATTGAACTTTAATACTATGCTATATCCTATTAAGCTAATACCTTATCGTTAATTCTTTTATAAATCGTATAATAACTATTACACTTGAATAATGTAGCAAAAGGAAACAAAACAGCAAGCATAGATTTACGCAGCTATGAGTGTATATGTATATATTTTATCCTAACAAGTCTACTCTAAAAATCAAATAGTAGCTGTCACACTCTTGAACAAGGAAATGCAAGTTTGCCAAGATGGCGGCCATGGGCTGAAGCAGACAGAGTTTCGGTAATTAACGAAACAAAAGAAAACGTTCTACCTGGCTAGGGGCAGGGCAACAAAACTATCATGGTAATTTAGCTTCTAATCTTAGA
>NW_007030029.1:3220-4065 GCF_000164805.1 Carlito syrichta | reverse complement strand
AGAGGCCCAGGGAATCCTCTGGACCATCAGATTACCAGTGAAAGAGGAGAGTCGAGCCGTGATAGGTTAACTGATTCTCATAGGGCACCTCCTGACACTGGGGCCTGGTCACCTCCATGGGACCAGAACCATAGGATGATGATGCCTCCCTCAGGCCAGCCATATCCTGATGCAACTCTTCTTCCACAAAGACGAGACAGATTTTATTCTAATTCTGGCAGACTATCTGGGCCAGCAGAGCTCAGAAGTTTTAATATGCCCTCTTTGGATCAAATGGATGGGCCAGTGTCTTCAGATATGGAATCCAGTAGAAGTGATACCAAAGATGATGTTAATTCAAATGTGCCGGATCCATCTCTTCCTGCTGAAAATGAAGCAACCGGCCCTGCCTTTGTTCCTCCACCTCTTCCTGCAATCAGAGGTCCATTGTTTCCACTGGATCCAAGGGGCCCGTTCTTGGGAAGAGGACCTCCTTTTCCTTCACCTCCACCAGTAAACGTGTATGGAGCTTCTGGAGACTATTTTCCACCAAGGGATTCCCCAGGTCCACCACATCCTCCATTCGCAATGAGAAATGTGTATTCACCGAGATGTTTTCTTCCTTATCTTCCCCCAAGACCTGGATTTTTCCCCCCACCCCCTCATTCCAAAAGTAGATATGAGTTCCCTTCAGGGTTGATTCCACCTTCAAATGAGCCTGCTACTGAACATTCAGAACCACAACAAGAAGCCTGACGATATTTTTGCTCTCTTCAAAAGTAATTTTGACATATCTCTCATTTTCAGTTTAAGTAACTGTTGTTACTTAGGAGATTATACTATTGCTCAAATTGAAGCTTAATGGA
>NW_007030029.1:0-1120 GCF_000164805.1 Carlito syrichta | reverse complement strand
AAAAAGGCAGTTAAACCAGAAAGAGGAGGCAGAGTCACAAACAAAAAGGCAAGAACTAGTCATAGTGTAACAAGTAAAGGAAGGAATCAAGAGAAACAAAAATAAGGCCCTAAAATGCCAAAAGAAAAAAAAGTTAAAATTAGATAGATTATAGTAAAAGCAATATATGAGTCTATTCTGTAAATCGTAAGGTATCATAAAATATTAAGTATTATTTGGTATTATTGGTCAATTAAATTTCACAATATGATCCCAAACTAAGCTCAGCAATTTACAAAATGTATTTTTCCTTCCTATTTACATGAATCCCTTACCATCTAATTTTTTCAATCCCTATTCACTACTCAACCCATTCCTCTCTAACTTGCAACCCCATTCTTCTACTATGATAATTCTATATCGAGTCACCTGTGATTTCTAGGTGATTTAAAACAATGGGCATCTCATAGCCCTGCTCTCGCTTGACTCTCAACAATACTCAACCTCTTTTTCTCTCTAAGTTTTTTAAATACTTCTCTCCTTTACTTCCATGATATTACAGTCTCGTGGAAAGCCCCCTAGTTTTGTGGCTATTTCTTCTCTTTCCCCTTTGTCAACTCAGCTATCTCTACACAGTCCTTAAATGGTGAATGCCCTCAAGGTGCAGTTTTCAGTCCTTTTTTTCTTTTCACTCTGCACTCTCCTTGTACAGTTCATTCATCTCATGGTCTTGTTACCTGCCATATTTCTGTGACTTCTGCCTATGTACCCCTAGCCAAGACCTCTCAGCTCCAGGCTGATATGAAGGCTCACACAGTCTTCACGTGCATATCCCAAAGATACCCAAACAGTCATTTCAATGACAAACTTCTGAGCTCCTCCTCAGTGCTGCCTTCCTTTTGCTGCTCCCTCTCTCAAGACACTCATCCACCCAGTTTTTAACCCAGAAGCCAAAATCCAGCAGTGGTATTAGATTCTCATGGGAGGTGAAACCTTATTGTGAACCGTGCATGCCAGGGATCTATGTTGTGCTCCTTATGAGAATCTAATGCCTGGATCCCACACCCCCATCTGTGGATCTTCCACAAAACTTGTCCCAGATGCCAAAAAGACTGGGGATCGCTGCTCTACCATATAAATT
>NW_007030028.1:0-796 GCF_000164805.1 Carlito syrichta | reverse complement strand
CACGCAGCCTCATCTCTATCTCCAAAATGTCATCGGTGAGCTGGGCATGGAGATACAGGCTTGTATTGTAGCTGTCTGGGAGGATTGCCTGAGCCCAGGAGGTCCACCCTGTGGTCAGGTATGATTGTACCACTCTACTCCACTCTGGTCATCAGAGTGAGGCCCTGACTCCAACAAGAGAAAAACAAGCCGCCGACTGGAAAAAAGATATTTGCAAATGTACATCAGATAAAGGATGATCATCTAGGATCTGCTGGGAACTCCCACGTGCCGACTAGGAAAAAACAAACAGCCTCATTTCAAAGTGAGCAAACGATATGTACAGACCCTTCTCAACAACAGACACACACGCGGCCACCAAAGACATGTCAAAAAGCTCAGCCTCATTAGTCATCCAAAAATGCAAATGAAAACTACATTGAGAGGCCACCTAAGTTCGGTCGGGATGGCTATCATCCATAACTCCACAAACAACAGATGCTGACGAGGAAATGACAAACAGGGAACACTTCTACACTGCTCGCGGGAGTGTAAATCAGTACTAGCTCTGTGGATAAACATTTGGTGATTCCTAGACGATCTAAAAATCGACCCTGCCCTCCTCCTACTGTGAATATATCAGGAAGAATGAAATCCCTCTATAAAGGAGATATTTGCACATGTACGTTTATCGCCACATGGTTCGCAGTAGCAAGAACATGGAACCAGCCATATTGCCCATCTAAAGAGGACTGGATTAAAAATATGTGGTACGTAGGAACAATGCAATATTATGCAGTGAAAACGAGAACAAAAT
>NW_007030027.1:0-747 GCF_000164805.1 Carlito syrichta | reverse complement strand
AAATACATGTATTCACTCACTGACTCGAGGTAGGTAATTTTATCATTCCCAGTTTACAAATTAGGAAACTGAAGCTCACGGAAGTCAAATAACTTGCTTTAATAAGTGGTTGAACAGGGATTCAAATAGAGGTCCTTTAGCTCCAGTCACTGAGTTCTTCAACGCTAAACTACTTGTCTTTTGGATGCCAGAAAAGACTTTGCAAACATAAATCGAGAACATTCTAGAAATAATTTATTCCTAATATTTAAAAAAAGGGGAAAGAGAAGAAAATGATAAAAATTTAGGATAGATTTTTTTTTTTTTTTTTTTTTGTCCAAAAATATCTCATGGAAAATACAGGCTACGAGGGCTTTTGGAACACTGTGCTTTTCTGGGCTTTCACGCTCCGTGTCTTGGTGGAAGGACTGTGTTCTAAGAGAGAGGAGGTTTTGGTTCCAGGCTCTGCTATTAACAGCTATATCTCTTTGGCTAAGTCACTCATACTCTGTGACTTCTTTTTTCAAATGAAAGTATTGAATTAATATACTGTTATTCATCTTATATAGTTTTTGGGAGAATCAGATAGAATTGATAAGAAATGATTCAAAAATACAAAGTGCTATGGAAATATAAGGTTTATTGCTGTTTCAATAAACACTCATCATTTATGAAATATTGTCATCTCATCATTGGAAGAAATGTTAGAGGCACTGAGTACTTCCCAGAGGACAGAGCAGCAGAGTGGAATGAGCTGAAATGTTTGTC
>NW_007030026.1:0-788 GCF_000164805.1 Carlito syrichta | reverse complement strand
TAGCTCAGTCAGCTACTTGAGTCTGCTACCTAACTATTTATCTAACTAGTTACTCAGCTTGTTATTCAGCCAGCTAAATATTTAGCTATTTGATTCAGGTAGTTAAGTCACTAGCTAACTACTAAAGTCAGCCAATTATATCAGCTAGCTAAGTAGTTAAGACAGTTAGCTAAGTCAGCTAGTAAAGTCAGCTTTCTAATTTAGTTAGCTGGTTAAGACAGCTAGCTAGGTAGTTAGCTAATGGGTTAAGTCAACAGGTTGAGTCAGGTAGTTAGCTAGTTAACTAACGTGTTAAGTTAACTGGTTGAGTCAGCAGGCTAGCTAGTTAGCTAACCAGTTAAGACATCTGGATTAGTCAGCTAGCTAGCTTGTTAGCTAATGAGTTAAGTCAGTTGATTGAGTCATCTATCTAGCTTATTAGCTAATGAGTTCAGTCAGATGATTAAGTCACTAGCTAGGATGTTAGATAACGAGTAAGCACACTACATAGCCATCTAGTTAAGTAAGCTAGCTAGCTAGGCATCTAACTATTTAAGTCACGTTGTTAGCTAGGTACATAAGTAGTTAGCTAAATTCTGAAGTCAGATGGCTTGCTAGGTAGCTAGCTAGTTAGCTAACTATTTAAGTCAGCTGGCTAGCTAGGTAATTTGCTAGTTAAGTCAGCTAGTTAAATCAGCTGGTTAGACAGCTGGATAGCTAGGTAGTGAGCCAGTTAAGTCAGTTAGCTAGCCAGCTGCCTAGCTGCATTATTCACCTAGTTAAGAAAGCTGGATAGTCAACTGGCAAGG
>NW_007030025.1:0-1386 GCF_000164805.1 Carlito syrichta | reverse complement strand
TCACTTTGACGTATCATGTAGATAGGTGAAAAATCTCAGCAATGACAAGCTTACTGTTTTAAAGCTGCTGAAACTGAAGGTTCTCTTTAATGGTGTCACCTTTTCCTGGACAGGCTGAGACTTCTGGGTAGCTGTGTATTCTATTGGTGGCAATCTGCAGTGGAGTGTCCATGCTCTCTTGCTCTGTATTGGCAATGGTGCTTTGAGAATCCACGGCCTTCTGTGCATGACAGGTGGCTGCAACATCCTATGGCCTGTGTCACCACGAGCCTGTGCCCTTGCAGTGGTGCCAGACTCTGGTCACTGTGAGCAAATTCCATCTGCTGTGTCCTGCTTTTTTTTTCACTCATTTTGTTGGGGCGCACAAGGAGATTCCTTGGGAGAACTTCAGGAAATTGACAGCCACTTGGATGAATTTGGATTCAATCATACTCAGGGATCTATCACAGAAACAAAGAACAGAGGACCCTACGTTGTTACTCATAAGCGAACCTTGAACAATCATCATAATCCTATAAGAAAGGGATTGGCAGCAGTGGGAAACTGCCGGAGACAGGGGGTGGGATTGGCAGTTGAGGGAAACTGCCAGGGGAGGGAGGAACATGCCTCAACAACAAGGGCCCCTGCATAATCAACGTTTGTATACTTAACCCTGAATTGTACCCCATATCTTAAAAAAAAAAAGAGCCTGCCTCCGTGGCTCAGCCTGTAATCCCGCGCTTTGTTATCATGTTCATGCCACTTTAGGAAGGAGAGGAGATAAGCCCAGTTTGCACCTCAATGAGTTTGTTTAACTAGAAAACTGTACAAACGGGAACCCCGACAACCAGAATTTACTTTTAAAAAATTGTGTTTTTATTCTTGCATGTGTAAACTTCAGTTACCTTCAAAGGACTCTCCGTTTGAGGCTATACACCTGTCGGCATGCTTTTTCCACTGCTCATAACATATTTTGAGCGCATCCATCTTGATCCCTTTTAGGGCTTTTGCTGTTTTTTCCTTTCACGTTTTCCACACTGGCAAAATGTTTCCCTGTGAGGATTTTTTCATCTGGAGAAATGAATAAAATGTCGTTTAGGGTGTGATCGGGGAACACGGAATGAGAGGAATGGTGGGCATGTTGTTTTTGGTAAAAAACTGCTGAACACTAAACAAGGTGTGCGCAGGTGTGCTCATAAATCACCCACCATGAAACAGACAAATGGATTGAAAGAATCTCTTTAAAAAATTCACTGAAGCCAAAAGCAGTCTCTCAAAGCAATACTAGCTGGTACTCTGATGCCCATGGATACCTAGAACACTTACCTAGCAGGGGAGTTCTGTACTGCAAGGGGCCCACTCTCCAAAAATAATTCCTGTTTTTGTGTGTATGTGTGTGTGTCCCTC
>NW_007030024.1:0-785 GCF_000164805.1 Carlito syrichta | reverse complement strand
TCTCAAAAACATTTTCAGGAAAATAAGTCAAACGAAAAAAGAACACATACTCTGTGTGAAGTTCAGTATCCGTGGTGTCAGGAGGAGTAACTTAGAAAGAGGCCTGGGCAATGATGGGAAGACACTGTCTTGCTTTGGATGGTGGTTACATGGGTAAATACATCTATTGAAACTCATATCACAGCGAAGTTAAGTTCTGTGTCTTTCATTGTACGTATATTTTTGGGAGTAGTAGAAAATCAAAAAATTTTTTGGGCTTGTATTATCTTGGTAAAATATGTATAATATAGAATTTACCATGTTAACATTCTGTATTTTTTTTGAGTCAGAGTCTCACTCTGTTGTCCAGGCTGGAGTGCAATGGCACAATCATGACAATCACAATGACTGATCATGGCTCACCATAGCCTCAACCTCTTGGGCTCAGGTGATCCTTCCACCTCAGCCACCTGAGAAACTGGGACTACAGTCATGTGCCACACGATGTCTGGCTAATTTTTAAATTTTCTGTAGAGATGAGGTCTTGCTATGTTGCCTAGGCTGGTCTTAAATTCCTGGACTCAAGTGATCCTCCCGCCTAGAACTCCCAAAGTGCTGGGATTACAGGTGTAAGCCTCCATGCCCAGTCTTGTTAACCATTTGTAAGTATACAGTTCTATGGCATTGAGTACATTCATATTCTTATGCTACATCATCAGACACTATATATAAATTTAACCTTGATTAAAAATGCAAACAGAAAATAGTGTCAGATGGGGAGGTCCCATTAATCTATAACTGAGGAA
>NW_007030023.1:0-3429 GCF_000164805.1 Carlito syrichta | reverse complement strand
CAGCCACTGCACTCCAGTCTGGGCGACAGAGTGAGACTCCAACTCAAAAAAAAAAGTTCAACTGCTAAATTGCTTAGAAAATTAAAATACTTCTTTCAATGCTGATTATTAATTATTTGTAAAGGTAAACCCATTGCAAAAAGCTTCAGGGCACATGCCAATTAACTGTTTTTAAGCCATAAAAATATAAATAGCTGCAGCTGAGAATTTTTTTTTTTTTTTTTGAGTTGGAGTCTCACTCTGTCGCCCAGACTGGAGTGCAGCGGCCGCTCCAGGCCACCGCAGCCTCGACCTGCTGGGCTCCGGCGATCCTCCTGCCTCAGCCTTCCAAGTAGCCGGAATTACAGGCATGCACTACCATGCCCGGCTGATTTTTTGATTTATTGTAGAGATGAGGTCTCCCTGCCCAGGCGGGTCTCGAACCCACGGGCTCAGGCAATCCACTCTCCTCAGTCTCCCAAAGGTGCAGGATTACAGGCTGAGCCACCTAGCCCGGTGAGAAATTTAATTACCAAGTAATGTCTTTTATTCTGAAAAGTTGTTTTACAACATGCCCTGAAGGTCATAAAACTAGAGTCTCTGGAGATTAAGTAGACAGGTAGTCAACAGCATTTATTAATTTATCTTCTGAGTAGAAGCTGAAGCCATGAACACAGGAGCTTCTGATTCCTGAAAATATGATTTGGTTTCTTGTAACCTTATGTGGACTGGACATCTGAGAGTCATACAGGAGCAATGCCACATATCACTGAGAAATGTGGCATGTTCCTGCATAGACAATAACATTTTTTCTTCCTGACGAATTCTAGGATGACTTTGCCTGACTTGATGACAACTGGTATCATTAAAATTGTAAATCTCCATAATTTTACTGAGCAGTTCATTTAGTAACTATTTTTGAAAGAAGACTACTTGATCATAATTGCTAACATTATATATTTTTAATCTAAAAATGTGTGTCTATTTCCTAAAATTTTTATGGACAGTTCTAGCCAGGGAATTTTAATTGATGCTTTCTTTAATAGTAACAAAATATCCTGAATCTAACTAATTTAAGAAAAAAGCAGTAGAGAAAAAAATAAAGAATTAACATATAAAATTGGAGAGACACTGCTAACTAACTCAAAGGAAAAAGCTAAAGAACTAGGTTTCTCGTAGGAAAATAAGGTCAGCTCACCAATCTCAGCAGCAGCCAAATTCAGTGTTTCTTATTCAAGTCATTGACATCAGAATTAACCAGAAATAGTTGTCCATGATAGTCTTTCTTTGTGAATTCTAATGTACGATTTTAATGATGAGTAGTAAAGTCTGTCTAGCACGATTGATGTGCATGTCAGACTTTTAAATTGGGCATGGCATTCAAGCAGGTCTGCTGATGCCATTCTACCGATAATTATGTGCAATGGCAAACTTGCAATGGCAGGCCACTCTAAGCAAAATTTTAAAAAAATGTACTGCTATTAAAGAACAGTAAAGGAAAGATTTAGAAATTTCTCAAGTAAATTACTCAATAATATTTTCTTTCCACAGAAAGCTAAATTGACCCATATAACATTCATCTAAAGAGGAGAATAAGTGGCATGGTCTATAAGCAGGCGGGCTGTCCTCTTCCAATGTGGCCTGCCCCATTATTATTAAAAACACAATGAATAGCCCACACATAATGCCTAGGGAATAATAACGGAATTTGCACACAGATTTTTTTAAAAACATTATTCATTATAATATCTAAGAGTATATAGTATACACAAATAAACATATTTTATTTGAAAAGTAAATTTTACTGGGAAGGGTATTCTGGGGGAAAAAAGCAAAAACAATTATCAACCCATAAAACCATACTCCAAAGTTCCTCTTAATTGGCTTCTTCTCTGGAATAGGAAAATGTCGTCTTTAATATCAAAGTTGGAAAGGGTATTTAGGGCAGAGAGCTCTAATTGAATTCCCTGAAGCATGGCACTTCTTGGTGGCAGCTTGAGGATAAGAATAGGGTCTCCTAAAGTCCTGAGATTGCTCAACACTGAGATGCACAGGGTAATCTGTGCCTATCTGCTCACATAGACTTTTGAGAAGTAATATATTTTCCATCTGGAGTTGGAAAGGGGCTTCTCAAGTGATCTGAGTGTCTTTCAGGTTTGGAAGCTGAGAGAAATCTGACAAATGCAGCAGATGAGATACTTCTGAGAGCAGAGAGAATTTTTCTCTGGTCTTAAAAAAGAGCGGCAGTTCAGAGATTGTCTCTTGCTTGATCACATGCATAGAAAGAACTGTACCTTCTGGTTATGCTTTCTTCACACAACCTAGCCCTAATCTAAGGATGTAAAAGAAAAACAAACAACCAATATGCATATATATATGTATACATGCATATGTATAGTTTGTTTTTCTTGTGCGTGTGTGTGTGTGTGTGTATGTGTGTGTGTGTGTGTGTGTGTGTGTGTGTGTGTGTGTGTGTGTGTGTGTGTGTGTGTTTCTCCTTAAGGGCACAAGGAACCACAAAAAGGAATAACAAACACAACCTGGAGATTAAGTTGATTACATTGAAGGAGTCATTGGAATAGACAGATAATAACCTTAACAAAATTATAATATAAGTCCCAGAGGATCACCAGTTAAACTATTAAAGTCATAATATTAATATTTCAAAGCTCATTTAAATATGTGGAAGACTGGGACATCCCTATTCAGCACCAAGTTAGTGGCTTGAAAGATCGTGTAAAATGATCAACTCAGAAACCACAGAAAACAACAGAAATGGCAGGTAATGAAAATAGTAAGATTTATTTAATAGCCAGGCATGGTGGTGTGCTTCTGCAGTTCCAGCTACTTGGAAGACTGAGGTGGAAGGATCACCTAAATGCAGCAGGTTGAGGCTGCAGTGGTTTAGCATGCACTCCAACCTGGGCAAGAGTGAGACTTCAACTAAAAAAAAAAGATATTATTTAGGATAGCTGCCAGAAATATAACTAAAAATTGTGTGCATTTTAGAATAAGACAAAAGAATTGATGACAATAAATGACTAAATGAATCAAAAGGGGAAATATATCTGATCCAAAGAAAGATGTAAGAGACCCATCAAGTGTCAGACAGGATTAATTAAAAATGCCTTTACCATCCTTGTGGACATCTTGAATTCTAAGGAAAATGACAATAATCTACAGGCTGTAGTCAATCACAGCAAATTAATTATTGAAGAAACAGAAACATACTAACAGTGGTTTCCCACTGATAACACTATGAAGTAGAAGTCCACAAGACCTAGAGAAAAATGCTTAATCCAAGAATAGTATACTCGCCTGTGATATAATCATTTTTTAAATTTCAAGAACAAAATATCTTTAGTCATCATGTTGTGCAATAGTGTTATTTCTCCTAACTAAAATTTTTTGTGTCATTTTACTAAAATCTCTTCAATTATCCCAAACGAC
>NW_007030022.1:0-747 GCF_000164805.1 Carlito syrichta | reverse complement strand
TTAACTTTCTCAAAGAAATATACAATATTCTAAATTTTCTAATCGATTTTTTATCTAATGATATTGCATTGATTTTATTCTTATCAGTATGTTTTCTCCATATAATATTCCCAATGTAAACTACGATTATCTTCAAAGTGTTTTTTCTATCTTTGTTTTCTTTTATTCTCTTATTGTTGTGTAAAAAGTCTTGCTCTACCTCTAAGACTGGGTGTAGTGGCACAATGATGGCTTATTGCATTTTCTAACTACTGCACTCAAGGAAACCTCTCTTATCTTATTTAATATAATTAGTTATTATACAATGTACTATATGAATTGAAAATTAGCAGTTTTAAAAATTCCAATTTATTAACTTTGTCTTCACCATTTTATTGTTTACTTTATAATATACAGATTTGCTTATTTAATGTGCTTTAAATATTCATTTATTAGTTCCTTGCATTTTATAGAAAAGCCTTCTTAAACAGTGAAAAAAATTAACATTCCTCCTGTTGTTTGAATGTTTGTGACTCCTCTAAAATACAGATTGAAACTTAATCCTTACTGTGGTAGTATTAAGAGGTGGACCTTATGGTACGTGACAAATTATGAGGTTTTGTCATCACGAATAGATGTGGGCCTTCAAAAAGTGCTGGAGGGAATAAGCAATCATTTTTTTTACGTTCTTCCTTTAGCCATGACTTAGTGACAAGTATCATATTGAAAACAGAGAGCAGACCTCAGCAGACGCTAAACTAGCATGAT
>NW_007030021.1:0-741 GCF_000164805.1 Carlito syrichta | reverse complement strand
GGTGATGGGTGATACCTGTGGCATTGTAAGTTCATTACATCAGACAGTTGGGGAGTTTGGATTGAGGCTTGCTGTCGCTCTTTTATAGAACTGATGACAGAGGATGGTGAGTGCAATAGGTCTTTGGCTAATAGGTGTTACCTTTTCTACTTCTTGAATGTTTTTTCCAGTAAAATATGATCCCCTGTTACTAGAAAGAGTAGAAACGATAACCCATGTGGGAAGATTCACTCTAGAAAAATTTTGACAACTGATGTAGCTGAGGTATTTCAGCAAAGAAAGCCACTATCCATTTAGAAAACATTTGGATAAGGATGAGTACATACTGGTAGTCGTGTGCTTTTGATAACTGAATAAAATCCATTTTCCAATGAGGGAAGGAACTAGAAGGAAGCCACTTCCCTTTCTTGTCCCATCTTTATATGTTTTTTCCAAGATATGTTTTTGGCAGATGTGGCAAGTGTCAACTGATTAGTACAAATAAACTCTCAAGAGTCCAAGTTACATTTTTTGTTTGACATCCTTTGTATTTTTTTCCTTTCTGTGGTGAGTCAGGTTGTGTAAACTGTACAAAATTACTTGGGTGGTGGACTTAGAAGTCATCAAATAATGATCTGGCTGTTTCCAAGTCCATCTGGGTAGATTTAACATCTAGCAGCTTTTCCCTATCCAACTGTTTCTGGGTCTGAATTTGTTACTTGGGACATGTGGATTTTCTTTAATATTTCCTTTGGAGGGATC
>NW_007030020.1:0-1181 GCF_000164805.1 Carlito syrichta | reverse complement strand
CTGAGCCCAGCAGGTCGAGCATGCAATGACCATGAGTGTGTCACTGCACTCTAGCCTGGGCAACAGAGTGAGACTCCAGTTCAAAAAAAGAAAAAAAGAAAAACATACAAAAACCTTGTCTTGTAGGTAGTGGTAGAGATTAAATGAAATATATGTAAAATTCTAAATACACTAATTTAGCATATAAAACTATCTCAGTGATTATCTTCTGGTTACCTATTGATGCACAATAGTTACTCTAAACTTTGTGGCATAAAATAGCAAACATCATGTGATGCTAATGGTTTTGAGTATCAGGCCACAGACAGAGATAAGGCACAGAGAGGGAAGCTTCAGCAGCTGGAATCATCTAGAGTTGTCTTCATTCACTTGTCTGGCATCTAGGCTGGAATCACTCAAAGTATAAAATGGAGCACCAGTATGTATTCTCTCTTTGTGTCTTGGGCTTCCCACAGCATTACAAACAACTGTGTCCCAATAGCATGAACCCAAGAAAAACCATTCCAAGAATAAGCATTCCAAGATAGCCAGGTGCAAGACACATGTTTTAACTATCTTTAGAGACATCACAAGTCCACTGAGATTTCTGTGGGAGGGAAGATAGAACACACTTAGAGATGAAAAATGTTTTAAAGAATTTGTGGAGGCCATTTTATTAAAACGACCACCGTTCCTATTCATAGCATAAATTAAACATGCTGATCTCTGACAGTGCTTGCTAGAATCACTGCTAGGAAGTATTCTGCAACTCTGTGGTTACAAAAACTTGGACCAAGACAGTCTAGAAATTGTGAATTCTGATTCTGAGCTAGTTAAGAGTGACTTCAAGTGACTTTAGAAAGGAAGTTGTTAACTCTATAAATTCCTATGCTTTAGATTTTTTTCAGTTAATAGATTTTTTCCAACTGGAATTTTAAGCAGTGAAAATGATTCATTTACATTACATGACTGTAGGTGGGCTCTTTGCTAGCATCCACCACATGTACTTCTATAAATAATCTGTAAGAAACTAAGTACTGCACTCTGAATTTCACTATGGATTTAATGTTCACCATGTTAGAATGCCAAATATTTTGCTAAAACATGAAACACATTTCCAAATCTTAACAATTCAGTTAGCACAATAAAATTATGCATTCTATGTAACACATGTCAATTTTTTTATTTCTTAGGAAAAATGG
>NW_007030019.1:0-792 GCF_000164805.1 Carlito syrichta | reverse complement strand
GTTCCCAGTTTTTCACATGCCTATTCGGACTGAATGTTGGATGGTAAGCATGTGTCTCTGACAAGAGAAAGGGGGCATGAATATTTACAAGCCATGGAGGACTTGGGTCCAAGAATGGCAAGTCCAACAGGAAGTTCACTATTGCTGACTGTGGACAACTCAAATAAATTGGGCTTGTTTTATCTTAACTACCAGAACATTCCTTCTGTAGCTTGAGAGGGCACCTCTCCTGTTGGGAGCCAGCCATGGAAGCCCACTAAGCATTAGGGATCAGGAAGGGCCGTTGACCCCAAGACCACTAGGATACACTTGGGAGCTATTTGACCCCATTTCCTCCCCCTTTCTACTCAGCACTAACCAGATTAAGCTCCTGTGAGCTCAAAACATAAAAACTCTGAGACCGGGATGAACACAAGCTAACTTTAGAAGCTCATTGCTTCCATTTGTCTACAAACTGCAGTTTTGGCTTTCACACAACTTATAATTCAAACTCGTGTCACATCTAAGAGCATTAGTATTGGTCACAGGCTTCTGGGTCATGATCTTAGGATTTACTGAAGGTGTAAATTGTAGAATATAGTTTTAGAAGACAGCCATTTTGTTGAAAGAATGTGGCTGGGTTACTTGCAGGTAGCCCACTGTGAACTTTGGACTGGGCCACATTCTAAACATTCTGGGATGTTGGCATAAATCAATCAGTTTAGGATGAAAAAGGTTTATAGAATATGTCAGTCACAGATTAGGTTATCCTTTGTTATGGGATTTTAAGATTATCATATGAAAAGGGTTTAT
>NW_007030018.1:0-836 GCF_000164805.1 Carlito syrichta | reverse complement strand
TCAGCTCACAACTATGCAGCCACTCAGTTTATGAAGTATTTCAATCTCCTTTTGTCCCCAATTGTCCCCATTATATTGATGCAAAAATGAGGCTCAAAGGGGTGCAGGGACTTGTCTGAGATCACAGTTACTAAGAAGCAAAACCTACATTCCATCTAGTCCCTCCAATTCTAGGTTCACTTAAGAATCAATCCCAGTGGGTCAGCCTGTAATCCCAGCATTTTGGAGGCCGAGGCGAGTGGATTGCCTGAGCCCACGGGTTGGAGACCAGCCCGGGGCAACTTGGCAAGAACCTTGTCTCCACAAAAAATAAAAAAAATAAAAAAAATAAAAAACCAGGCGTGGTAGCACGCACCTGTAGTTCCAGCTACTTGGAAGGCTGAGGTGGAAGGATTGCCGGAGCCCAATAAGTTAACACTGTGGTAGCCGTGAGCATGCCACTGCACTCTAGCCTGGGTGATGGAGTGAGACTCCAACTCAAAAAAAAAGAAATCAAACCACATTGGACTAGATTCATTTATTCAACCATCATGACACACAAACCTGTGCCAGCTTCTGTGTTGAACTCTGGAGACCTAAAGGTGTCAGGCGCAGCTCCCTTGAAGAGCCTACAATCTGGGGGAGACAGACTCCTGTGCCAACCATTCCAGTGCCAAGAGAACGGTGGGAACCCTGAGAAGAGGTGGGCTTCAAGGAGAAGGATGGGTCCTTGGAGAAGTTTGTGCTTCCTGGAGCCCAGTTACAATTTGCCAGGTGGGCAAGGAAAAGAGGGAGAAACAGCCTGGGCAAGAGCTGTGGCAGTTAGCACATGGTCCTGGCTCTCAGTAGACTTGGTT
>NW_007030017.1:0-821 GCF_000164805.1 Carlito syrichta | reverse complement strand
TCAAGGTCCATTATATGGGTGAGAACTGTTACTCGGATCTTTGTTTCTGTGAGAGATCACTCAGTATTACAGACTCTAGTTCCATCCAGGTTGCTGTGAAATTCATGATTTTGTTCTTTTTTATGACTGCATAGTATTCCATCGTGTATATGTGCCACATTTTTTTAATTCAGTCCTCTTTTGATGGGCAGCATTGTTGCTTCCAGGTTCTTGCTATTGTGAAAAATGCTGCTATAAACATACGTGTGCAGGTTATTCCCAGGAGGAGGATTGCGGGGTCATATGGGAGGTTGATATTTAGAGCTTTCAGGAATCGCCACACTGCTTTCCACAGAGGTTCCACTAGTTTACACTCCTACCAACCGTGTAGAAGTGTTCCCTTTTCACCACACCCTCTCCAGCAGCTGTTATTTTTTGAGTTGTCGATAATTGTCATTCTGACTGGAGTTAGGTGGTATCTCAGTGTGATTTTGATTTGCATCTCTCTGATGATTAGTGAGGTTGAACATTTCTTCATGTGTCTGTTGGCTGCTTGAATGTCTTCCTTTGTTAAGTGTCTGTTCATACCTTTTGACCATTTTATAATGGGGTTGTTTGGTTTTTACTTTTCAGCACGTTTGAGTTCCTTGTAGATCCAAGATGTCAAGCCTTTGTCAGACCTGGTGTTGGCAAATACTTTTTCCTAGTCTGTAGGCTGTTTTCCTGCTCTCTTGATGGTTTCTTTGACTTTCCAGAAGCTTGTCAGTTTAATAAGGTCCCACTTGTCTGTCTTCTCTCTTACGACCTGTGGGTTTCGAGTTTTGTTCAGGAATTGGATGCGA
>NW_007030016.1:0-809 GCF_000164805.1 Carlito syrichta | reverse complement strand
TCGGGCTACTGAGCTGACTTAACTAGTTGATTTAGCTATCTAGCCAGCAGGCTACACAGCAAACATAGCTAGCTAGCTACCTAGCTAGAAAGCTGGCTAACAAGCTGACTTAACTAGAGCTGACTTAACTAGCTAGTCAGGTGGCTAGACAGCTGACTTAATTGCCTAGCTACCTAGCAAGACAGCAGGCTAGCCAGCTGACAACTAACTGACGTAATGAGGTAGCCAGCTGACTAGCACGTAGACTTAACTAGCTAGCTACCTAGATAGATAGGCGAACAGCCAGCTGACTTAATTAGCTGACACAACCAGACGTTGGATGGCTACCCAGCTGGCTTAACTAGATACCTACTTACATAGCCCGCTGGGTTGCCTGCTGACTTAACTACGTAACTACCTACCTAACCTGCTGGCCAGCGAGCTGACTTATCTAGGTGACTTAAATAGCTAGCAAGCTGGCTAGCCAACTGACTTAACCACCTGGCTAACTAGTTGGCTTACATGTTATCTAAAGTGCTAGCTAGCTTTTTTAATTATCTGACTTAACTCATTAAATAACAAGCTAGCTAGCTCACTCAACCAGTTTACTTAACTCTTTAGCTAACTAGCTAGCTATCTGACTCATCAGCTGACTTAACTCGTTAGCTAACTAGCTAGGTAACCTACTCAACCAGTTGACTCAAGCCGTTTGCTAACTAGCTACTAGCTCACACAACCAACTGACTTAACCATTCAGTTAATTAGCTACCTGACTCAACCTTGCGACAACCCATTAGCTAACTAGAAAGCCAGCTTTCTTAACGAGCTGT
>NW_007030015.1:0-432 GCF_000164805.1 Carlito syrichta | reverse complement strand
TTCCCAGAAGGACCTCCCAATGAGAGGTGTTACGGTCCCCAGCTTAGAGTGTTTTGACTTTATGATGGCATGAAAGCAAAATGCATTCAGCAGAAACTGAACAGGCATTGTTTCATTCAGTACAGTTCAAAAAAGGACAAGAGAAATTCAAAACTTGATTATAATACAGGAGTTGTGTTTAGCTGTTTTGTCCAGCTGTGGAGTAAGGGAAGCATTCTTAGCACATTGAAGGTAGGTGAGGTTAAACTGTGGCATCAGTAGGTTAGGTGTCTGGGGCATTTTCGAACTAGGGTATTTTCAGATTCTGATGGGTTTCCTGGGATGTAACCCCATCATAAATCCTAGAGTGTTTGTGTTTTTAGCATTTTCCACACCTGAGATGCACTTGCTGAGGTCAGTTGAGAAGCAAGGAAGTCGTTAATCTGTAGCAGC
>NW_007030014.1:0-1399 GCF_000164805.1 Carlito syrichta | reverse complement strand
TCAGGAGAGCAGAGAGAGAAACCCAGAAATTTTCAGTTCCAAAGTCCATGCTCCATATGCCACCCTGCTGTAAAGGTTTTGACTTGATTGCTTCCTGTGTTCCTCACACCTTATCTCACAGCATCACCTACTTTCTTCCCAGCTATTCCATTCATGAAATCTCAGTAGTCATTTACTACCTCCTGGTAGGAAACAGAACTGTCATCTGGCAGAACAGTGGGGAAGGAAAACACCTGGATTCCAACAACTTCAGAGTAATGTCCACAAAGCGACATAAGACTGGAATAAGGAAGCTAACAATAAAAACAATGAGCTGTTCTATATTTGTGTGTTTACTGACCACTTCCTATGTTCCAGGCACTGTGCTAAGTGTTTGATATGGACCTGCCCACAATATTTGTGAGACATGGGATTATAAATATATTAGCTCATTTAATATTCTAATCCTTTAGTATCCTAGTACAATAACTTGCCCACAGTCCCAAAAACTATTCACACTATGTAAATAAATGGGTGTAGCTGCGTTCTAATAAAATCTGTTTATTAAAAAATATGCAGTAGTCCAGATTTGGCTCATGAGTCATACAGAGTGAGAAAGAACTTTTATCTAAGAAATGCAGCAATTATCAGGCCCAGAGGGACAATGAAATGAGATCACTGCCCGATCTGCTTCCCTCTTTGTGTTATGTGTGCATCTCTTGAAACTGCTTGCTATTGCCACAAGTGGTTATAAATTAATGTTATAATTCCATACCTGAAATCATAACCCACATCCTATAGCCTAAACAATGGATAACCAATCACTAATCAATGCTCTTTCTGTAAACTAATGAGAATTCCTGACAAGAAATTTTGTATCAGCCTGTCCCCCTTTTATTGCCTTTAAAAGTCCACTTTACCTGCTACTAATTGGAGTGTGCATTCAGGACAACTTGAATCTATGCCCCTGGGTGGCAATCCTCAAGCCTGGCCCAAATAAACTCTCTATTTATATTAACTTTGCCTCAGTTTCTTCCTTTTAGGTTGACAAGTCTGCTGACTCCTGCTATAAACCGAATAAAGGAGAACACATTTGTTCTCAGTCAGCACAGACAGGTAGCTGTATCAGGTAACATTGATTTATTTTTCTGTGTCCTTGTATTGACATATGGCTTAAAGAAACATTAAGCCATATAAAATAATCTCTACTTAGATTTGCAAATTTCTTAGTGAGTATTACATTCTTGAAAACCTGACACAAATATCACAGAGATCAAGAAGTTTTTCCATTTTGAAACTTTACCTTTCTACATCTGCCAGGGTGCAGATTTCAGTGGCAGGGAAAAGAAATCTATACTGTCTCCATCATAGGGGCAGGACAAGGCATCATTTTGACCATAGAAATAAAGCCAATGAGAAA
>NW_007030013.1:0-739 GCF_000164805.1 Carlito syrichta | reverse complement strand
GTCCGAACACTAAAACTGAGATATGCATATGAATTCTCCATATTGCAAGCCAGATAAATGTGAGGTGAGAATAATGATCTGAGGAGGGACGGTGGGATTATGGGGGTAGGGGGATCTCAGCTACAGCGGTTCAGCCCTTTAGCCATGTCTGCATGGCTCCCCAAGCCCTCCATGTGGGGGTGGGGTAGGATCTGAGCAAGGGTGCTCTCCCTGCCCCTCAGGGTTGCCTGGGCCAGGGAACAGGGAGGAGTCACTGGGGAGGATTCACCTTCACAAAAAGTTTAATGACAAGTGGATCCTGAGTTTGGGGTCACAGAATATCCTTTCTATGGACAACCTGTTCCCCTCCCCAGGAGGGGGGAGGTCTACAAGTCCACATCAGTCCTGTGGACAATCCCCATCCTACCCTTCTCAAAGAGAATCCATCTCCAGCCTGGTCTCAGAGCAGCTGCCACCTTTCAAACTCTCTGTTCAAGAACAAAACTTCTCCAGAACTAATAGGGCTTTGCTTTTAGAAGCAAAACAGAGAAGGTTTCTGTGTTTTATGAGTCCCCTCAGAGATTTTTCTGGATCTGCAGCACTCTCCCACCCAGGTGACTGCCATCATGCAGATTGATACAAACAAGTAGTGTGTAAAAATGCTCGTTGGTGTTCAATTAGATATTAATCTGTAGCTTGAAACCAAGGAAGCTGAATCTGAGGCTGGCGATCTGATTTCTGTGCGTGGGAAGACTGCATG
>NW_007030012.1:1279-4998 GCF_000164805.1 Carlito syrichta | reverse complement strand
GAACAAAGATCCGAGTATCACATGTTCTCACTCATATAATGGACCTTGAACATCCAATATAATACTATAAGAAAATGACTGACGGCACTGGGAAATTATGGGGTGGGGGATGGGATTAACAGTAGCAAATATCTGTCGGGGGATGGGAGAACACCTCTTATCAACTGGGTGCCTGAATGAAACAATTGTACACCTAACCCTTAACTATACCCCACAAAACCATAATAAAAAATATTGATTAAGAAAAAAACAAAAACAAAAAACGAAAACATTTTACTTTAGATCTAATTTTCAGCTGGCAATTATAATAGGAAGAAAAGACAAGATCTGTCAAATTAGGTGCTATGCACACAGTGTCTCATTTATGCCCCAGAACAAATTTGTGAGGTAAAAATTGTTTTTTTTTTTCATTTTATATATGAGAAAGCTGAATCTCAATAAAGTTAACTTGGTCAGAGCCCAAGGGCATAGAGTCAGTAAATGGTGCAATGTGCCTGGTTGCAGTGTCCATATTCATTCGTTTAGATGCCCAAGACTTAGTTTAGTATCCCTTGCATTAATTTTAGCTAGTCTTTATCAACTCATCCTGAAACTCTGTTTTGAGACAAACACCTGCTCCATCAGTTACTCAAAATTTAGGTTGGCTCAGGGTCAGGGGGCCTGTGCTACTAATCTCTCAACTGTGCCATGGCAGTGCTGAGTCTCAGGTTAGCTTTGTGAAAAATAATGTTCTATTTCAAGGAAAAGGTCAATATTATAGTTAGCATTTCTCATTCAAGAACAAAGTTGCTGTTATAGTGTGATAGAGAGCAAGAGGACAACTGCACTGGTGTGTGCCACTAATAATATAACACCCTCATGTTGACCTTCTCATCAATTAAAGAAAGACATGTTGGGTCACTTCACTCTTTTTAAAAAATTCACTTGTATTTATTTACTGTTCACAGATTATTTCAGACCTAAGATTTACAGATTCTTTATTAAAGAGCTTTTATATTTTTCACAAAAGGGATCATCTTCAACTAAATGAGTATACAACTATTGAAGCGATATAAAATGGTACGAATGGCAGATCTCTTTTGGAATGCTTGCTGCTTGGATCTGGCTGAGATTTTGATTCAGTGTGAAGCAAGGCTGCAGCCAGTCAGTTTGGAATTCTATCCCATTGGTAAGAAAATTCATATTGAAAGATGGGGAAATGAACTCATGGCAGAAGTCACAGTTGTAAGTTTGACTTACTCCTATTCCCCTGTGTATGAAAAAATGTGATGTGAATTAAACAGTCCTTACAAGAGAAAAGACACACACATTTATCTGAGGCAAGAAAGAAGCAATATGAACTCATATGCTCTGCAAGTCATTGTAGAAACATATTTTGAACACGTGGTAATTTAAGATAAAGCAAATAAGACAAAATTATTTTTCTCTAAACCTTTCAGTACCATTTGGACAGTAATTGTTATCTCATTTTTGAATTTATAACAATTATAATACAAAATGTAATCTGATTGATTTTTTTCTTGTCCTGAAGACTCAGTTGAATTTGGCTCAACCACTTAAAATTTAAGTGCAAGCCGGGATTGGTGGCTCAGCCTGTAATCCCGTGCCTTGGGAGGCTGAGGTGAGTGGATTGCCTGGGCCTGTGGGTTCGAGACCTGCCTGGACAACTTGGTGAGACCTCATCTCTACAATAAATCAAAAATTAGCCGGGCATGGTAGCGCACAACTGTAGTTATGGTTACTTGGAAGGTTGAAGCGGAAGGATCGCCGGAGCCCAGCAGGTCGAGGCTGTGGTGGCTGGGAGCAGCCACTGCACTCCAGTCTGGGCAACTGAGTGAGACTCCAACTCAAAAAAAAAAAAAGATTTAAGTGCAATGTGAAGTCTAATAGTTCATCAGAACATTCCTAGCTATTTCCAGCTCAGTAAACTCTGACTTTAATGTTTCGAACTTTCTCCCATTTTACCACTTGTGTCCATTGCTTTTTTCTCCAACTCAATTGTTTCTTTCCTTTATTTTTCCCCAGAATAATCACATATGACTGTTGCGTGCAGTAGACTTTTTTGGAAGGGTTGCCTAATATGGTGATGGAATAACAAAGCAAAACATATAACAGAAATTAAAATTAAACAGATATTGCCATCAAAAACATTTTTCTGTCATTTTCATACCTTACCTATTTTCTTGCTTCCCATCTATTTTCTTGCTCCCTGACTCAAACTTCCAATCCCAATTAATTTTCAGCAATTATTTATTTGAAAGTTTCTCTTTCTTCTTCTGTTTCATCTGTGAATTATGCATATGTTGGTGTGCTTAATGGTGTTCCACATTCTTGAGTCTCTGCTTATTTTTCTTAATTATTTTTTCTCTCTATTCTTCAGATTTTGTAATTTCTACTGATCTACCTTTAAGTTTATCTTCTATATAATCTATCTTCTATAATGATCTATCTTCCATTTCTTTTTGTGTGTGTATGTGTTGGAGTCTCACTCTGTCACCCAGATTGGAGTGCAGTGGCCGCTCCCAGTCACTGCAGCCTCAACTCTGCTGGGCTCCAGCTATCCTTCCGCCTTAGCCTTCCAAGTAACTGGAACTGCAGGTGTGCGCTACCACGCCCGGCTAATTTTTATTATTTATTGTAGAGATGAGGTCTTGCCAATTTGTCCAGGCAGGTCTCGAACCTGCAGGCCCAGGCAATCCACTCATCTCGGCCTCCCAAAGTGCTGGGATTACAGGTTGAGCCACCGAGCCCGGCTATCTTCCATTTCATTTATTACTTCAGATTTTATCATCTCCATTTCTTTATCTTCATGTTTTCTTATTTATTTTGTCAACTCACATTTATTTTTGCACTTTTTTATGGGTTTAATTGTGCTTCCCCACCTCCAGTTTGTATACTGATATTATAACTCCCTGGACCACAGAATATGATCTTATTTGGAAGTAAGTTTGTTGCAGATGTAATTGGTTGAGATGAAGATCATCTTAATGAGTTACCTGGAGTGGGGTGAGCCCTTAATACAATATGATTGGTATCATTATAGAAAAGAAACATTTGGACACAGACTCACAAGCACGGAGAATGTCATATCAAGATGAAGGGAAAGACTGCAAGAGGTCAATGAACACTAAAGAGTTCCAGCAAATCACCAGAATCTAGGAGATAGGCATAGAACAGATTTCTAGGACTAGAAGTTTGATCTAAGACTTCTAGCCTCCAGAAGTATGAGAACATAAATTTCTGTGTTTATGCCATCCAATTTGTAATATTTTGTTATGAAATCCCTAGCAAACTAGTACATGCACATTTAGTCATTTTTTAATTTTATTTCAGGATCATACTTTTCAACTGAAGAATTTCCATTTGATTGTTTTTATAATCCTTTATTAATATTCTTTATTCTTTATTGTGATCATACATTCTTTTAGTTATTCAAATAAGCATGCATTCTTTTAAGTAAGCATACATTCTTTAAGTTCTTTAAATAAGTTCTTTAATTATTTGAACATATGTATAATAGCTGTTTTGAAGTTTTGTCTGTTAAGTTCCACATCTGGACCACCCACCTCAAAGACTTGTTTAATTTTACTTGCTTTTTCATCCTTGATTTTTTTTTACTATTTGCTTGCTTTTTTATCTTTGGGTATGAGTCACCTTTTCTGTGTCTTTTCATCTCTCTCTCTCTTTTTTTGGAAACTGGATAATTTTAGATAACATAT
>NW_007030012.1:0-935 GCF_000164805.1 Carlito syrichta | reverse complement strand
CACCTCCTCTCCTCATACCACCCACTACTCTTCCTCCTATCATAAGCCGCCACACGCCCTATTTCAGCCCGCCCCTCTTTGCTATGTATATAAGCAATCGCCTAACAATAAAATTTTGAGGCTTGATCAGAACACTGTCTTGCCTCCATTCTGCATGTCTCCTGTCTCTTTCTCTCTTGGTCTCTCTCTCTCTTTTCACCAGCAGCAGGTAGTCCTCCTCGTGCCCACGTTTTACTTGTCCCGCTGGTCGGGACACCTGGCGCCCGACGTGGGGCTCGAGGCACGGAACGGCGCTGCTGGCACCTACTCGGAGGACGCCCCGGCCGGGCACACCCTGAGCTCCTGAGCTCGCTTCGAGCCCGTGGGTGATCAACCCGTGGGATAAGACTCGATCTTGATCGTCGCTGGACTAGCCGCCCCAGCGGACATCGGAACGGTGAGTAGGTGATTATCATGGGACAGGAATTGAGCTCTCACGAGCTCTTCCTTAGGGGACTTAAGGATTCCCTCAAGATGCACAGAATTAAGGCTAAAAAGAAAGATCTACACAGTTTTTTCAATTTCTTGACTGATGTATGTCCCTGGTTCCCTCAAGAGGGCACCATTGATCATAAATGCTGGAAACGGGTTGGTGACTGTCTCAATGATTACTATCGTACCTTTGGCCCTAGAAAGGTCCCCGTGTCTACCTTTTCCTACTGGAATTTAATTAATGACATTTTAGAGACCCATTCTCAGGACCCAGATATCAAAAACATAATACAAATGGGGGAGACAGCCCTTAAGGACAGTTCTCGCCCCCCTCAGTTTGCCCCTCTGTTGCCATAGGCATGCCGGAGGAAATTAGCGGCCCTGATACTGACCCCCCTAAAGAGACTCTTAAAACAGCTCCGAAATTATACCCCTCCTTAACTTCCTTCCCCCCTCATAACGAT
>NW_007030011.1:0-800 GCF_000164805.1 Carlito syrichta | reverse complement strand
TGTGGCTGCTCAGATGTCTTCCTTTGTGAAGTATCTGTTCATATCTTTTGCCCATTTTATAATGAGAGTGTTTGTTTTTTTTCTTTTCAGCACGTTTGGGTTCCTTGTAGATCCAGGATGTAAGCCATTGTCAGACCTGAAGTTGGCAAATACTTTTTCCCAGTCTGTAGGCTGTCACCCTGCTCTCTTGATGGTTTATTTGGCTTTGCTGAAGCTTGTCAGTTTAATAAGTTCCCACTTGTCTATTTTCTCTCTATGAGCTGTGGGTTTTGGGTTTTATTCAGGAATTGGATGCCAGTTCCGATTTCCATGAGGGTATTTCCTTCATTTTCTAAGGTTCTTATGGTTTGAGGTTTTACATTTAGGTCTCTGATCCATTTGGAATTAACCTTTGTGAATGGGGATAGATAGGGGTCCTGTTTCAATCTTCTGCATGTGGTCAGCCAGTTTTCCCAGCACTATTTACTGAATAAGTTCTCCTCTCCCCAGTGGTAGGTGGTAGAGGCTTTGTCAAAGGTGAGTTGGTGGAGAAATTGACGTTTTGCTTCTGGAATCTAAATTCTATTCCATTGATCTATATGCCTGTTCCTATACCAATACCAAGCTGTTTTGATGATTGTAGCTTTATAGCAAAATTTGAAGTCTGGTAATGTGATACCACCTACTTTGTTTTTCTTTGCTGAGGATTGTTCTGGCTATTCTTGGACGTTTGTGTTTCCATATGAATTCCTGCATTGTTTTTTCTAGGGAGAAGAATGTTTCCGGTAATTTGATGGGTATGCATTGAATTTGTAGATTGC
>NW_007030010.1:0-1176 GCF_000164805.1 Carlito syrichta | reverse complement strand
ACCAATGAAGATAATTCATTTGAAAGTCTTCTTTGCATCAAAGCATTTAGGTTACAACACAAAGACTGAGCCTACAGTTTTGTAATGAAGGAGGACAAATACAGTGGTTGCAATAAGGTAGAATAATAATCTTTCCATATTATGTCACAAAACTCCCAATAGATGTGTGCAGGAGCACTAATTCAACATCACAGGAACAAACATTGCCACTATTTCTATAGTTTTTTGCTAACTTCACAAATGCATAATATATGCAAAACATACTATTGAGTTTCAGTTTCCATCCATCAAACTCAGTGTCAATTATGTCTGGTGTGGCATTATATCTAGTGTGGCACCGTGACTCATGCCTGTCATCCCAAAGCTTTAGAAGGCTGAGGTGTGAAGATTGCCTGAGGTTGGGAGATGAAGACCAGCCTAGGCGGCATAGAAGGACTCTGTCCCTACACAATTAAAAAAAATAGTGGATGAGATGGCATAATCCTTTAGCCCAGCTACTGGAGAGGCTAAGGCAGGAAGATGGCTGGAGCCAAGGAGTTGAGCCTGCAGGGAGTGTGATCACACCACTGCACCTCAATTTGAGTGACAGAGCAAGACTCCATTTTTAATGAACAATTAATAACAAAAGTAACAAAAAAATGTTATCACTGCTTCTTGGCATTTTTACCTGGAATAAGCTCTGGCATGCTTCTGGTAGCTACTTTGTTCTTGTCTACACAGAGGAAGAAAGAGTGAATACCACTGGTTCCCTACCAGGTTGTTTAAAGCCTCATTGAGTCTGTAGTCACTTCTGGGTGGCTTGCACCTAACTGAGCTATGGTGCTCTCTAATCTGTTAACATAAGAAGCTAAATAAAATAAGCTGCATTCAACCCCTCCCCCAGTGTGCTTCCCTCCAGGAAGATTTAAAGTCTTATCAGAGGGGTCTGCACTGTGCAGAGCAGTGTGTTTTTGTAAATCTTTCTGTCCATGCATGGGAGTGTCTGTCATCACGCAAGGGTGAATGCATCTACACCTCACAAGTCTTTTTGTAATGTGTTGGAACACTGTAAGCTTGTGACATGTTTGTTCATGTCAAGAACTTGACTGCTGGAGACCTTCTGAAAATACTTTCTTGTCCCTTAAATTACCTGTTTTCTTTTTGGCACCCACCTAACTAATCTAAGAAGAAACTACT
>NW_007030009.1:0-803 GCF_000164805.1 Carlito syrichta | reverse complement strand
GGGAAGCTGTGTCATGGGAGCAGAACTGTGGCTGTAGGGGAGGCCAGAGGGAGAAGGCCCTAGAGGAGACCCGCAAGGAAGTGATACTTCCTCCGACTTGAAGGCCGGGGGCCAGATTATTTGCCTGCAGCCCCTCCTTCCTTATCGCCCAGCCCTGCTTTTTCGTCAGGGTTCTTTTACCACTTCCTGCTCTCCCCCATTTTCAGTTTGCCCCAGGGAGGAAGGAGGGAAGAAGAAAGGGGAGAGAAAGGAAATTGTCAAGTCTTCTCTGGAAAACCCACTGTGGTGGCCGCGCATGATGTTTCAACAACAAAAAGTTGTACATTTTGAAATTCCCCATCATGGAAACCGTTACAAAACTCTAAACATATGTTGTGAAACCTCTCAGTGTTCAGCCAATGTAATAATTTCTTAATTCTAACTACAGTAGGTCAGGTCTGTTGTAAAAGTTACTTAAGTGACAGCTCCTTGTTAAATTCTTGGGATAGACCAGTGGCTGTCAAACTTCTTTGACCCCAATCCATATCAAGAAACATGTTTTACCTGTGCCCAAATACACAGTTATCTGTACGCAGATCAAAAACAAAGGAAAAAAATCTGGTCAACAGGCCTCTCCCACTAACTTGCTGGGGGAATATAGTCTGGGACAGTCATGTATTTGGGGGAAATGTAAACACAAGTGAGTGTGAGATTCCTGTCCTAGAGGGGTTTATTGTGCTCTATTCTCTCTGGGTTGTTCACAAGCCGGAATGCTCATTTGCTGTGATTGTAGGTGGAGCAGTTACTTTCTTGCTTAGGGGATC
>NW_007030008.1:0-805 GCF_000164805.1 Carlito syrichta | reverse complement strand
TGATGAGGTATGCCCCTCCCTCCTTTAGCAGTTTCCCTCAAATGACAATCTCACTGTCCCTGCACTGGAAGTTTCCCACTACTGCCAATCCCATTCTTATAGTATTATGATAATTGTTCAAGGCCCACTTATGAATGAGAACATATGGTACTCTGGTCTTTGTTTTGGTGATAGATCACTGAGTATGATCAACTCTAAACCTATCCAAGTTGCTGTGAAGTCCATATGTTTGTTCTTCTTTATGGCTGCATAATATTCCATTGCATATATATACCACATTTTTTAAAATCCAGATCTCTGACTGTTTTAAGTAAATGTTGCACACTGTAAGTGCAATAGATGACTAGAAAAAGCTACCAGTGGGGTCTTTAAGAACAACTTTCCCAAGAAATGGAACTTACATAGGACTTTGAGGATGATAGAGTGGGTAGAGGACATATTTAAGGAGATATGAATACAGCCTGAAAAGTGGAAACAAGCATAGTGTTTCTGTTTTGTTTTTTTTTCCAAATAATGAAGAGATTAACTTAGCTAGGATGCCTGTGCATCAGGAGTTGGAAGTGATGGAGCTGTTTGCAAGCTTAGGTCTGCCTGATCATGCTTTGTTCCTTAGCCCAAAAGACAATTTCCCAAAAACACTGACAGGACATTCCAGGTAGACTAAATACCAGCAAACATTTTGTACTCTATTCTTACTTGCCAGAAAATTTAGCCAGGATCTCAAGGACTCATTGGTAACAGTAGGTACTTTAATTTTGGGCCAATGTATCTGAGAGGTCATTCTGAAGAAAGATCTAGGAAATGG
>NW_007030007.1:0-755 GCF_000164805.1 Carlito syrichta | reverse complement strand
TCCAACACACTGCCTGGCCACACACACAGCGAATAGGTGTGGAATCATTTCATTTAGTTATTTAGACAAAAATATATGATTAGACAAGGTCATTGATGCGCTATTTACAATCTAAAATCACTTTATATACAGAAAGAGAATCAAAAGACACAAACACGTGGTGATATTTACCAGAACCCTTGCTGTGGCAGTGGAGCGGCCAGCAGAAGCTCTGCCACCCAGATGCGAGCTCAGCCTGTATGGACCCCTTTTCGCAGAGCACGAAGGACGGAAGTCGTTGACATAATAGTCATATCTGTCCTTTACACCAGTCTGAAGTATTTGTCTTAATTCCTCCTTGGTTCCCCCTCCCCAGTTCCCCCTCCTTCCCTGCAAAAGCAAAGAAGACCCTTAATCCGACAGACAGGAGGGTGGCCAGGATCTTTGGTGTTGCCTCCTGTGGGGCCAGAGTGCTACATGGAGAACAGGGAGACAAGAAGACATGAGCACCATGAATGTCTGGCCACCACTGGGCATCACCGGTCACGCAGCAGATGCCAGGGGTGAGTCACCAGACCTCGAAGCCCTGGATCTGGAAAAAAGCAGGTGGCGGCTCCCCCAGTGCCTGGGGCTGGCGATCGCACCCCTTCCATAATGACTGTGTGACCCTGGCCACAGCCTGGTCCTGCTCCTCCTGGGTCCCAGCTAGTCTCCCATCCCTGTGCCCTCCCCGTGGCAGAAGCAAACACTCACTTGTCATGTACCAGCTGGAAAGG
>NW_007030006.1:0-1242 GCF_000164805.1 Carlito syrichta | reverse complement strand
AGCATGTTGCTGACTACTAGGCCGATGTGTTAGCTGGCATAACATGTTGGCAGAATAGTTGGCTGACTAGTTAGCTGGGTTAACAAATTTACAGATGTGTTGGCCCACTAGGTGGCTCATTTAACCATTTGACTGGCTTGTCTGCTGACCTAGTTAGTCAGACGACTACATGGCCAACTAGTTAACTGGCATAACTATTCGTCCTACCAGTTAGCAGAGCTAACTTGTCAGCTGAAAAGTGGGCCAAATAGTCAGCCGATTGGTTAGCTTAGTTAACTACTTGGCCGTCTAGTAGCCTACTAATTAGCTGACTTAACTAGTCGGCCAGCAAGTGAGCCAACTGTTCAGCTGAATTAAGTAGTCAGCCAGCTAATGAGCTGAATGGTCAGCTTTCTTTAGTTGGCTGGTGAGTGAGCCGTCTTGTTACAAGACTTACCTAGTCGGCCTGTAAGTGAGCCATCAGTTGAGCCAACTTAACTACTCGGCCTGCAGGTGAGCAGAAGTGTGAGCTGCCTTAACAAGTAAGCTGGCTGTTGGGAGCCAACATCTACAGCTATACAGTTGAGGACTATGAAGGCTCATGTTGGAGATCCGCTTTTGACACAAAAGCATCAGTGACATCTATAGTGTTGATATATGACTAGTGACCAGTTTGTATATAAGACAAGAATTTATATTATCTAGAAACAAACTTTTACACTGTTAGACTAAAATCTCGGGTAAGACCTTACAGCAGAAACATTCTGTGCTTTAAGTTTCTATTTCTCTCTGATTTTCTGAGCCATTCTTAAGTTTCTGTCTCTCAGAAGTAACTATACAGCCTTTATTCCTGTAAGCAGAAATTGCGCTAATAGTTTTGTTTTCCTGCCTCTAGCCAGGCAGAACGTTCCCAGTTTCATTATGTGCCAAAACTCTTAGCTTGCTTCTGCCCCTAGCCATCGTCATGGCAACTGTGCATTTTCTTGTCCAAAGGTGTGACAACCACCATTTGATTAATTCACTTAGACCAGAAATTTTATAAGGAAGTTTAAAAATATATATACATAGTTCAGTTGTCCATATATAACACTATGCGAACCTGTGCTTGCTAATTCACTTCCTTCTGTTTGTAATTTGCCCTCTATTATGCCACTGTATGGTAGTGATAAAACCCAGTCACAGGCCTGTTGGAGAGTGAATCCTATGTACTCTCACTTATTATTAGATATACTTTTGCACTTTGGATTTCTGCTTTGAGGCCTG
>NW_007030005.1:0-718 GCF_000164805.1 Carlito syrichta | reverse complement strand
TTTGTTATGGCAGCCCAAACTTACTAAGACACAACTCTTACATAAATTACCCACTCTAGTATTTCTATTTATCTAGATTTTTAGTTATCTTTCTCTATAACATTAACAGAAAGTTATGCATTTTATGTTCATTTTATATAGTCTACCTTTGTCTCCAGGTTTCAATTAATTAACTGAGCAAACTAAAGGAAACACTACCAATATTCTTAAGCTGACATATTGAGTATAGAATCTCTGATTATTGTACCATGCAAAAAACCTGTCCTAATCCAAAAGTACATTCTTTTCACCATGATCCAGCTGTTAGGGGTCTTATTCATATGTCTTCTTTAGGTTTTGCTATATAAATTAGCATCTTGCTATTCTTTTGGTGTGACCTCTTCACAGATAAAATTTTATACCTGAAAACTTGAGACCTGCAGGAATTTGAATCTACTCTAGAGGCAATGGGTCATGGTAGGAGTAGATCCTGGGGAGAAGTCTCAGGCATAAAACTACTTTCAGAGGGAGACATTCGGGAAAAAAGAAAGTAACCTCCTTGGATAGGATGTAAGGGCTATGGCAAAAAAAAAAAAAAAAAAAAAGAGAGAGAGAGAGAGACCTATTGAATTTAAATACTCAGGATCTTAATCTTCTGTTTTTTGTTTTTTGTTTTTTTTTTGAGTTGGAGTCTCACTCCGTCACCTAGGCTAGAGTACAGTGACCACTCACATCCACC
>NW_007030004.1:0-719 GCF_000164805.1 Carlito syrichta | reverse complement strand
TCCTTTAATCAGTTCATTTTCTAAAAGAGACAGCTGTTTAAAAATTCTTCAGTGCCTTCCCTTTATTGGGTAAGTGGAGGGCAAAGGCAACTCTGTTATGAAAAATGCATCTTTTAAATTATGTATCCAAGCCGGGCTCGGTGGCTCAGCCTGTAATTCTGCGCCTTTGGGAGGCTGAGGTTAGTGGATTGCCTGAGTTCGTGGGTTTGAGACCCACCTGGGCAACTTGGTGAGATCTCATCTCTACAATAAATCAAAAAATTACCTGGGTGTGGTAGTGCATGCCTGTAGTTCCAGCTACTTCGAAGGCTGAGGCGGAAGGATCGCCGGAGTCCAGCAGGTCGAGGCTGTAGTGGCCGGGAGTGGCCACTGCACTCCAGTCTGGGCGACAGAGTGAGACTCCAACTCAAAAAAATAATTAAATAAATAAAATAAAATATAAAAGTGTTACATTTTTCCTAAGAGATAAAAAAAAATTGACATGTGTTACATGGAATGCATAATTTTATTGTGCTAACAATTAAGATTTGGAAATGTATTTCATGTTTTAGCAAAATATTTGGCATTCTAACATGGTGAACATTAAATCTGTAGTGAAATTCAGAGTGCAGTACTTAGTTTCTTACAGATTATTTATAGAAATACATGTGGTGGATGATAGCAAAGAGCCCACCTACAGTCATGTAATGTAAATGAATCATTTTCACTGCTTAAAATTC
>NW_007030003.1:0-771 GCF_000164805.1 Carlito syrichta | reverse complement strand
CAGAATTTTCAATATTAGGAAGTGACAGTCTAAAATAAAATCTTATATATCCTATGAAAAATGCACAGCAGAATTATTTTATATCTCTTTTTCTTTCTAAACTGTTTTTCTTCTTAAGATTTTTTAGCTGTTATTTCCTGGTAAATTGATTGATTAGATTTTGTTCCAGTATGTAGTTTCATTTGGGGTTATGATGACGTGATAACTGTGATAATAGTTGTATTATGTTGCTTTTGGTCAAGCAGAACGTTCTTGTTTTTTGTACGTGCAGTAACTTTCAGCTTGCTTCAGTCCCCGGCTGTCGTTATGGCAACTGTGCAGTTCATTGTTTTAAAGTGGCATGGCAGGTTTTGAGACGTAGGTAGTTTCCATGTAATAGGCAATCAGATTTAGGATTTAGGTTAAAATGTCATTGAATTAAGTTTTATAGAACATGGAGTAAGTTCATAATTTTTATACTTATTAGTACTAATGATAAGGTTTGTAATAGATTATAGTAGGATAATAGTTGTATTAGAATTTGGACATGATATTATAAGAGAAGTAATTAATAAAGTATAAAAGACAATAGTTTAGATATTTGAGATTTATAGAAATTGTGATAAGATTTTAGGTTAAGGATAAGTTCATAGGTAATTAATATACAATCATAGGGCAGTATAGAAATGTAGTAGGTTATAAGAATTATAAAAATAAATAGTATAAAATTAAGGTAATAAAATTAAGTCATTTAAGTAAACTTATAGATTATAGTATAGTGTTAAGTTAATA
>NW_007030002.1:0-526 GCF_000164805.1 Carlito syrichta | reverse complement strand
TGGGCAAAAGAGTGAGACTTCACCTCAAAAAAAAAAAAAAAAAAAAAAAAAAAAATATATATATATATATATATATATATATATATATAAAATTTAATAATGTGTTGGAGAAATGGAATCTCTCTATGTTTCCCAGGGTTGTTCTTGATTTCCTGGTATCAAGTGATTCCTCTGCCTCAGTCTCCAAAGTGCTGGTATTACAGGTGTGAGCCTACAAGCCTTGCCATTTTTAAAATTGTTCTAAATTTTGGGTTCTTAATTAAAAGTATTACTTGCACACTAAGTCACAGATAACCTGGAGAATAAACAACTTATAATGAAGATGTTAAAGGTCTATGTCAGAACACTAGGATGGAGGGAGAGCTATGTCTAACATGATGGAGAAGACTAGGAGGCCTCACAAAGACAGCAGCTGGAGGAGGAAGAGGAGGAAGAGGAGGAGGAGGGGTACAAGACCAAGAATCTGGGGTTGCACCAGGTAATACCTTCACAATCTTCTTCTAGGTTAGCTTTGTGTGCAGAGGGG
>NW_007030001.1:0-816 GCF_000164805.1 Carlito syrichta | reverse complement strand
CATTGCCCTGGCCCACCTAGCAACAAACTTTACCTCAGCTCCTAAGGCAACAGTGTGAAACAGGAGACAGAGCCCCCAGTCCTATGCTGCAATGAAAACAAAAGGGAGAGGCTGGAATCGGAGATCACAGAAGTGACTCTAGTCTGATCGCTTATTTTGACTTATGATTTTATCATTGAAACTGTTGGTCTAGATTACGTTTGGTGTTTACCTTCTGACTTATACTGTTTCTTGATTTTTTTGGCCTGTCTCTGTTTAGCTATCAGTATTCTGTAGGGAATCTTTCTTACCTGTCTTTTTTTCACTTCTTCCCAGCCCTGTGTCTCTCTCTCACCTGATAATTGGTATGTATATCTGTTTTCCCTCTTGCACTTCTCTCTTTCGCTTATTTTGACTTATGATTTTATCATTGTAACTGTTAGTTTAGATCACGTCTGTTGTTGACCTTCTGACCTACACTGTTTCTCGATTTTATTGACTTGTGTCCGTGTAGCTATCAGTACTCCTTAGGGAATCTTTCTTACGTGTCTTTCTTCACTTCTTCCCGATCCTGTGACTGTTTTTCACCTGATAGCTGGTATGTATATCTGTTATCCCTCTCGCACTTCTCTCTTTCGCTCATTTTGACTTATGATTTTATCATTGTAACTGTTGGTTTAGATCACGTTTGTTGTTTACCTTCTGACCTACACTGTTTCTCGATTTTATTGCCCTGTCTCTGTGTTGCTTCAGTACTCTTTAGTACTATGTAGCTATCAGTACTCTTTCTTATGTGTCTTTCTTCACCTCTTCCCAGCCCTGTGTCTCGTTCTCACA
>NW_007030000.1:0-767 GCF_000164805.1 Carlito syrichta | reverse complement strand
TTTTGAGTTGGAGTCTCACTCTGTCGCCCAGACTGGAGGGCAGCGGCCGCTCCCGGCCACCGCAGCCTCGACGTGCTGGGCTCCGGCGATCCTTCCGCCTCAGCCTTCCGAGTAGCCGGAATTACAGGCATGCGCTACCACGCCCGGCTGATTTTTTGATTTATTGTAGAGATGAGGTCTTGCTGCCCAGGCGGGACTCGAACCCGCAGGCTCAGGCAGTCCGCTCACCTTAGCCTCCCAAAGGCGCGGGATTACAGGCTGAGCCACCCAGCCCAGCTTAATAATGAATTTTAAAGAAAACATAAAAAAATAAACGTTTGGAAATTGTGAAAAACATCATGGCTAAAAATATAAAGTGGCAAGAATGGACAGTGAAACACGAATTGCCTATAAGTAAGAGTCAGGCAGAGAAAAGTTAGAGAAAAACTGGGGCCAAAAAAAAGAGAAATAATTATATATAAAATAAGATATAACAGTTAAGACCTATAGGTGTAAAATGATAAGTGTTTTTGTACACAGATTGTGTAAGAAATTAACATGAAAAAGAAAGCATGAGTAATCACTGGAAATCTAACATAAAATGACTTAGCCATTGAACAAAACTCCAAATAAAAGATAAAGTTAAATGTTTATCAATTTAAGTTCACATTATAATACATTTCTACTTTCCTTTCTTGTATTAAAAAAAAAAATCTAAGGCCAGGCATGGTGGTTCACGCCTGTAATCTCAGCATTTTGGGAGGCAGAGGCGAGAGGATTGCCTGAGG
>NW_007029999.1:0-1149 GCF_000164805.1 Carlito syrichta | reverse complement strand
AGTTTCCCAGTACCATCAGTCATTTTCTTATAGTATTACTTTGGATGTTCAAGGTTCATTATATGAGTGAGAACATGTGATACTCAGATCTTTGTTTCTGTGAGAGTTGACTCAGTATTAAAGACTCAAGTTCCATACAGGTTGCTGCAAAATTCATGATTTTGTTCTTTTTTATGGCTGCATAGTATTCCATCATGTATATGTACCACATTTTTTAAATCTAGTCCTCTTTTGATGGCAGAATGGTTGTTTCCAGGTTCTTGCTATTGTGAACAATGCTGCGATAAACATACGTGTGCAGGTATCTTTTTTATAGAGGGATTTGAGTACTTCAGGGTATATTCCCAGTAGGGGGATTGCAGGGCCATATGGGAGGTTGATATTTAAAGCTTTTAGGAATCGCCACACTGCTTTCCACAGAGGTTCCACTAGTTTACACTCCCACCAACAGTGTAGAAGTGTTCCCTTTTCACCACACCCTCTCCAGCAGCAGTTATTTTTTGACTTGTTGATAATTGCCATTCTGACTGGGGTTAGGTGGTATCTCAGTGTGGTTTTGATTTGCATCTCCCTGATGATTAGTGAGGTTGAACATTTCTTCATGTGTTTGTTGGCTGCTCGGATGTGCTCTTTTTGTGAAGTGTCTGTTCATGTCTTTTGCCCATTTTATAATGGGGTTGTTTGTTTTTTTCTTTTCAGCACCTTTGAGTTCCTTGTAGATCCAGGATGTTAAGCCTTTGTCAGACCTGGTGTTGGCAAATACTTTTTCCCAGTCTGTAGGCTGTCTCCCTGCTCTCTTGATGATTTCTTTGGCCTTGCAGAAGCTTGTCAGTTTAATAAGGTCCCACTTGTCTATCTTCTCTCTTATGACCTGTGGGTTTCAGGTTTTGTTCAGGAATTGGATGCCAGTTCTGATTTCCATGAGGGTATTTCCTTCATTTTCTAAGGTTCTTATGGTTTGAGGTTTTACGTTTAGGTCTCTGATCCATTTGGAATTAACCTTTGTGCATGGAGATAGATAGGGTTCCTGTTTCAATCTTCTACATGTGGTCAGCAAGTTTTCCCAGCACCATTTACTGAATAGGTTCTCCTCTCACCAGTGGTAGGTGGTGGAGGCCTTGTCGAAGATGAGTTGGTTGAGAAACTGAA
>NW_007029998.1:0-604 GCF_000164805.1 Carlito syrichta | reverse complement strand
TTTCCAATAAATCAAAAAATCACCCGGGCGTGGTAGCGCATGCCTGTAATTCCAGCTAATTGGACGGCTGAGGCGGAAGGATCGCTGGAGCCCAGCAGGTCAAGGCTGCGGTGGCCAGGAGCAGCCACTGCACTCCAGTCAGGGCGACAGAGCGAGACTTCAACTCAAAAAAAAAAAAAAAAAAAAAAAAAGTTAGTTAACTCTCAGTGATCTGTCCTGATTGAGGATTACTTATGACTGTGAGATAAAAGAGGTAATTTTTTCTTTTAATTTTTTTATTTTAAAGATGTGTGGTACAATTCAGAGTGAGGTATACAAATACAAATGTTCATTATGCACGTACCCATGTTAATGACATGTCCCCCCACTTCCCCAGGCAGATTCCCACTACTGGCAATCCCGCTTCACTGTCCCCCTCCTGGCAGTTTCCCACTGCTGCCAGTCATTCTCTTATAGTATTATGATAATTGCTCAGGGTTCGTCTATGAGTGGGAACATGTGATACTCAGTTCTTTGTTTCTGTGAAAGATCACTCAGTATTATAGACTCCAAGTCCATCCAGGTTGCTGTGAAGTTCATGATTTTGTATACATGTGCCTTTTTT
>NW_007029997.1:0-3037 GCF_000164805.1 Carlito syrichta | reverse complement strand
GGCTGATGTGACACTTTCATGGAGGAATAAAATGTATTAGCACTTGGAAATATATTAAATGTGAGGACAATTTTAAGTGTTACTGAGCTTCTCACTAGCACTATAATTTTTCAAGAGTCTGATCATAATACTGTTGAACCTGGGACTCTAATGAGAGAGATAGAGACCACAAAGAGCCAGCTCTGATGCAAACACACAAGGGTCTTTATTCAGGCTCGAGTCTGGGCTTGCACCCGAAGCAGCAGCTTCAGGGATGAGAGCCCCGATTCATAATGGCAAGCAGTTTTCATGCACAATTACAGAGGGAGGGGAAAGAACTTCAAACCTGATTCTACATGATTGGGTAATTTCTCCTAATGGGTACGGGAACACCTGGTATTGGTGGGTGCTGCCCGTGATTGACAGAAACCCACTTAATGGGCCGAGTGGAATGTTAGATAAGTTAGGTCCATACAGTCCCTGCATATGAAGTAACCTGAGCCGGCAGGCAAAGGGTTACATTAGCCCTTTAAGTTTCCATCCCAAGGTATGCTTAGGAAAGCTTGTTTGCTTAACATTTACATAACATAACATGGTCATTATGGGACAACAAAAGCCAAACTTAACAAAGTATTAAATATGAATGCTGCAAACCCATACAGTGAATGTGGAGTAGAAAATCATATACTAATTCTAGGAATTTATCAAATATCACAAGCTTATTATAGCAAGGCAGTTACTTTTATAAAAGTCTGTTCCCTGCAGGTTTACATAGCCACTATGTGTAAATTATCACTGGAATAAATTATCACCGGTGATAGAGAGCAGCTGGTGCCTCTGAGTCTACTGCCACCTTGTAGGAATGTCTGAAAGGGGCTTATCGCTTTATCATTTACATCCCGTTGTAAAAGCAGAAGTTAGTCTACTAATTTGGGGCTGACAATGCTTAACCCAAGAGTTCTAAATACAAACACTGCTTAAAACCCGACATATGCCTAATTCTACGGGGTCTGAGGTAGGATTGAAAGTACTAAGATTTCATAAAATACATGAGGTAGGAATACACAAAATATATAGTAAACATGAGGTGGGGATATATGAAATACAGTGAACTAAATGCTACTTTTTACAGCAAATAAGTTTCTTGGTTTCTTGGATCACTCAATAGCATGCTCTTAACCTAAATCTTTTGTTGTCCTCTCATTCCCCCTTCTCATGAGGGTAGAGTGAATCTAATCTTAGATTCCTTTAACACGCTGAGTTGTCTAGGATACCTGTTGATATTGTTGTTTGAGGACCATAACGTGCACAGCGTTTATTCTGGTTTTTACAAAAGTTATTAGCTTGTTTACAATACATGGACCGAAGGTTAGCAATAACAAGAGTATGATCACAGGGCCTATTAAAGCAGACAACAGTGTGGTTAACCAAGGTGAGTAGTTAAACCAACTTTGAAACCATCCTTGTCTCTGTTCCCGTTCCAATTTTCATTTGGCTAAGCCTTCTTGGACTTTGGCCATGGATTCTTTAATGACCCCTGAATGGTCTGCATAGAAGCAGCATTCTTCTCCTAGTGCAGCACACAGTCCACCCTGATGCAGGAATACTAAATCTAGCCCTCTACAATTCTGCAAGACGACTTCAGATAAGGAGGTTAAAGAATCTTGGAGATGAGAAATGGAGGTCTCTATATTCTTTCAATGTCTTGATCTATAGCAGCCCTGAGGCCATCATATTGGTGGCTCTGTGCTGCTAGGGAGGCTATACCCGTCCCTGTTCCTGCCAGTCTGAGTCCAAAGAGGACTGCCAGGGTAATGGCGGTAACTGGCTCCCTCCTCTTTCTCTGGTGGGTACTGTTGCTATACCAGTGGAGTATGTCTTCATCAGTGTGGTAGAGGATTTTAGGGAGCAGTTGGACTAACACACAAAAGCCCCCCCTGGTTTGGCTTAGGACCTGTCCATGGAAGCAAGGAGTTAAACCTGTGGTACAGGCCCACCAGCCGTCTCCAGGGAGCAGGTAATAGTCTGAGCTGGTTACAGGCAGTGTAGCATTGCATAGGGACTGAAATTTTGGTGGGGGGCGGCCTATGCATAGTCCCTGGCCCGTTACCGATTGGAGAGTGAGCCCCTGAGTTGCCGGCTGCCATCTACAAGGACTGGAATTACACTCAGTTGTATGATTCCCCATTACTGCAATTCCTTCATAATATGGGGGCTGGATGTTATAACATAACCAGCAAAGACTGGGTAAATTCTGGCCTTGTGGTATTCAGGAACATATAAGCTTGGGTAAGTAAGTTCCATAGTGGATGCATGAGGGGTCCGTGTATGGGTTTTAGGCCAGACCGATTCATGGAGTTTGCCTGTCTAGATGAGTTTGTCATAGCCTCTATGGGACTCGGACTAATGCATGGTGGCAGCAGTTTAGGCTCTGGGACAAGTACTGGGTTAGGTTCTATAGCCACATGGGGGCTCTGAACTATTAATTTTATCATAAAAGTAGCTCCAGGATCCCCTGCCCCGGCACTGTATATTCTGAGTCCCCACACTTTTCCCATCTCCCATCCTTGAGCATTCCTGCCTTCTTTGGTGAAGCTTATTGTTATGAGGTTACATTGTTCACCTCGGGTAGGGTTGCATCATTTATGGAAGTTGGGGGTACCTGCCCTCTGCACCTGTATTAAGTCGTTGGGCTTGGCAGAGCTCCAATTTATGAAACCTGTGGTGACACAGGACCAGTTGGGGCAATAATACTGAGTGGGATTGTTACAGTTTTTATCTCTGTCATGCCCCGGGCATACGTAAAAGTACCAGTACCTGCCGCTAGTGCCTCCCTGGGTTAATTTCCATTGCATAGCGGCAGTGTGGTAGAATTGGGTCAGATCCCCGGTCATGACTGGAAACCATGTGTGTGGGGGGGTCATGTTTGAAGCTTGCCAAATGACATCATTGGTGGAAAGGTCTATAACCTGCTAGGTTAAGTTCACGGGTTGGTGGGGATTGGGGCTTGCTCGGAGGGACCCTAACCCTGTCATGAAGAAGCAGAAGTATGACATAG
>NW_007029996.1:0-418 GCF_000164805.1 Carlito syrichta | reverse complement strand
TTGTTCAAGGTCCATTTATAAGTGAGAACATGTGATACTCAGTTCTTTGTTTCTGTGAAAGATCACTCAGTATTATAGACTATAAGTCCATCCAGGTTACTGTGAAGTTCATGATTTTTTTCTTTTTTATGATTGCATAATATTCCATCATGTATATGTACCACATTTGTTTTTATCCAGTCCTCTTTTGTTGGGCAGCACTGTTGGAAGAAATTTGACTTTAAAAGAAACAAAATCTAGTGATTTAGTCAGAACTTAAAATAATTTGAAGTGTGATGCTGATGAGAAGGTCTTTATTAGTAAAGATGCATATCATTTAAGCTTTGATTGTCTCTGTCATGGAAAAAAGGCATGTGAGTTTTTAATAAGCACCTTAAATAGGTATAGGAAAAAATAGATAGGTAGTACAGCATGGATG
>NW_007029994.1:0-1226 GCF_000164805.1 Carlito syrichta | reverse complement strand
AGGCTCCAGCTCTTCAAGGGCTTCTGCTGAGAGATTCGGGCAAGCCTGGAGCCCGGACATCAGGCTTGTCCCAGTAGAAAGGAGTGTCACTCTTTCTACATGCAGGTGATGGATCATCTGTCTGGAGAATTGTGGCCAAGTAGGCAGCACAGCGCCAGCCAGGATGGGCCTTCTTCCTCTCTGGTCTTGCCCTGGAATCTTTGGGTTTTGGCGTTGTTTGGTCTCACTCCCTTCACAGCATGCCCACGTGTCTCTTGAGTTGGTAGGGGTTGTATTAACCAGCAGCTCTGTGCTGTGTGACATGGGGCCAGCCAGTCGACCTGTTTGGGTATCAATTCCGTCATCCTTGAAAAGGGGGCATTAACACATTTCATTTGAGTGAGCACAGTGAGCAAAGTTATTTACATAAAGTCGAGATGGAAATAAGCACCTTGCGATGTCAATGGCACTCGGTATCATGACTGATGTTGGTACCACCTACACAACGCGTGGATCGTGACAGCTGACATACCTGTCTCCCCTGCTCCTTCCACTGGCCTATTGGGATGGGGCTTGCCACCATGCCCGGCTATTTTTGATTTTTTTGTAGAGGTGAGGTCTTGTGATGTGGCACAGGCTGGATTTGAACTCCTGGGCTCAAGTGGTCCTCCCGCCTCGGTCTCCCAGAGTGCTGGGAAGACAGCGTGTGCTGGTGGGGGTGGGATGTCCAGTGACACTTCCCACCAATTTTCCTTGTGGGGGCATCGGCAGCCCTGGGGGCCAGCCAGAGTCACTCCTACACCCCTTGTGTACTGAAGCTGCAAGTGGTCCCCTGTCCTCTGGGAGCTCCAAGTGGCCCTGCCACCCCTGTCGCCACCTGAGCCTGGGTACCAAGTGCCTCTCTCCACATCAGCCTCCTCAGCCCACAGTGGCTCTTCCTGACACAGATGAGCTTTTTATTCACCTGAAATTTTACCCCACCATCTTTTATTTATGAGAGAGGAGAGGGTAGGGGAGAGGAGATGGAGAATCACTGAACTGGGGACTGCATTGGGAGCAGACTGCATGGAGGGGCTGGGGACTTGAATGTCAGACACACAGGGTTAACTCCTGCCTTGCCAGATCCCCCATGGACTCACCCCGGTGTGACCATGGGCAAGCGACTGGACCCTTCACCCCATGACCCTCAGCTTCCTGATCTGTGGGATAGAGATGGCTGATACACAGCTGTTAAACTCAGGCTTGTG
>NW_007029993.1:0-791 GCF_000164805.1 Carlito syrichta | reverse complement strand
ACCTTTAGGTTTTAATGGAGGAAGCCTACTAAGACCATAATAAAATGTCTTCTCATGCTTACTTTCTCGCTCAAGAAAACTAAAATTCTGGCATTTAGGTGAAGATAGATATTAAGTTAATATCAGGGTATTATATTTTAACCTCATTTTAGCATAGTTGTATGTATTTCCAAAAAAGTAGCTTGTTTTTACTTCTTTTATCGCAGTACATGAGGTCATATCATGGTAAGCATGAATTTGGCTTTGATAAAAATTTGGTTTTCTACATGCAACCATGCTAACGTCCATTGTTCATTTTTCGTCATTTTCTGATGACCCTCAAATATGTTTTTCAAACTTGTGGATGAACATTTGTATGGTTTTGGGACCGTAGCTAAGAAAGTATGATGACATAACTGTTATAGTCCATGTCTTTTCATTACATAGGGGAATGATTTCTCTCAAATGTATTCCTAAGATTGCAGTTTCTATACTGTAGGCTGTTAGCACATGTACAGCTAACCCCAAAGTGTTTCACAATTTTAAAGCCTAACTCACACTTCTAACAGTATAAACATACGCAAGGCCTCTTTCTTCATGATTTTTCCAACATTATTCATTTTTCATGTTTCAAGGGTTTTTTTTCTTTATCTTGGGGTTTGATTGTTAGAGTCAGAGTCTAACTCTGTCGCACAGAGTAGACGGTCACAGACACTGCAGCCTCCAACTCCTGGGCTCGGGCGATTCTTCCAGCTCAGTCTTCCAAGTGTCTGGAACTTTGTGGAGCTCAGGAAGAAAAAAAAAACTGAAGG
>NW_007029992.1:0-788 GCF_000164805.1 Carlito syrichta | reverse complement strand
AAGGTCATCTGCAGGCATAAAAAGAAGGCAGCATCTACAAATAGGAAGAGCCCTTCACCACAAATCAAATTTGTTAGCAATTTAATCATAAACATTGTCAGTTAGAATCAACTTGCTCCAGAACTGTGAAAAAATAGATTTTTATTCTTTAAGCCACCCAGTCAGTGGTATTTTGTTATGGTAGTCTAAGTAGATTCAGATACCATATATTATGTATTCATAATGACTCCAACCTCCTTGTTCTTTCAAATATATTTCTTTATGTGAGTTTCGACTTTCCAGCAGTAATATGGAGAGACATATTGCTTGGTAAGGTTTTCAATATTAGTGAGCAGATTTTAATCTTTTATTTTTAAAGAAAATCAGTGGTATTTCAGTTACTTCTGACAGGGACTTATCTATGTCAAGAAACAAAAATACCTTTATCCATTTTTCAAGCATTTCATGTTGTACATTTACATGGCAATTTACACATGTATTGGGTATTTCCCATTTGTCCCTTTATCGCTTTTTTTCAACATTCACTTCTCTGTTGTGTGCCTCAGCAGTTTCTTACCTTTGGACAAAACGAAGAGACTTTTATCCTTTAGCTTTGGTTATAGTTGAACGAATTTATAGCTAAAAATCAGAGAGTGAGAGGAAGAAGCAGTTGTGATACTTATTTCTACTGCTTATTTCCTGCTGAGGCAACCAGTTGACACTGAATGTGTAGAATGAATCTATCAAAGGCAAACACTGGAAAGTTCTCTCCTCTAGCACCATCAAGTTCACGAAGAGAAGCAATTTCC
>NW_007029991.1:0-789 GCF_000164805.1 Carlito syrichta | reverse complement strand
TCCGCATCCCGGGCCGCGGCCTCCCACGGAGTGCTTCGGACTCCCGCGCTGCGGGAGCCCAGAGTGTGGCTCGCGGCGACTGGGACGACCGCGGAGCTGGGCCCGTCGCTGGCCGCGGAGCTGGGCCCCCCGCTGGCGGCGGAGCCGGGCCCCCCGCAGGCGGCGGAGCTGGGGCCCCCCTACCACGTCGAGGGAACGTGAGTCAGGCCGCTCTTGGACATGGACCCTTAACCGTGAGTTCACAGACTCTTCTTTTCTTGTATTTTCTAACCTGTGTTGTGGCTTTTGCTGGAAGTGCAACTGCTGGATTATGCATGAGAGTATCCCGTTTTCTGAGAAGTGTGTGTGGAAGGACTGCCCTATTCCCACGGAATGTATGTGGCCATAAATGTGTCCACTGATTCCTCAGTGTTCGTTCTGTTCCATGGATCAATCGTTAGGGTTTTATACCATTGCCTCTGTGTTTGGTTTACTGGACTTTGGTGAAAGCAGAAAGTGTGAAACCCTACACTTTGCCCATTTTGAAGAGAGTTTGGGCTATTGCCGGTCTCATGCAATTCTTCTGAAAGACTAGACATTTGGGTTTTGGTCGAGATTTCTTTGTGTTTTTAATGCGTTGTGTAGTAGTGGCATCTTCCCACGTCATGGTTTTTATTTATTGAACCGAGCATTTCCTTTCCATTGGCTTATGTCCTCTGCAATGTCTATCAGCATGAGTGTGTACTGTTTAGTGTACTGTTCTATTGTCCGCTTAACTTTGTTTTTGTACTATTTTGTGGTTTTGGCTGG
>NW_007029990.1:3370-9230 GCF_000164805.1 Carlito syrichta | reverse complement strand
CAGCATGAGCTCCATGGAGCTCTTTGACACCATTACACAGAAGAAGGTGTGAGGTCTAGGAGCTAAGCCTGATCCAGTGAAGGCTGCTCTTGAGAGCAGTGCCCAGGAAAGAGGGGACCTGGAGCCATACCAGACTGACAGTCAGTCACCAAGGTGTCATGGAGCAAGTTCCGAGGAAGGGCCATGACCAGAACGGGAAGCAGGAGGCAGTTAAGGAAGCATGTAGCTTCTGATAACAAATCTCCAAAGTGATACGAAATTGGAGTTTGTAGATCGCACACAAATATAACATTAGAAAAGAGATATGGTCAAGAATCATCTCTACAGTACATCAAAAAATTAGCCGGGCGTGGTAGCACGCGCCTGTATATACAGCTACTTAGAAGGCTGAAGTTGAAGCATCGCCGGAGCCCAGCGGGTCGAGGCTGCGGTGGCCGGGAGCGGCCACTGCACTCCAGGGTGGGCGAGAGAGTGAGACTCCATCTCCAAACAATAACAGAAGAAAGCCAGGCTCCGTGGCTCAGCCTGTAATCCTGCGATTTAGGAGGCTGCGGGGAGTGGATAACCTAAGCCCGCGGGTTCGAGACCCACCTGGGCAACTTGGGGAGTCCTCATCTCTACGATACATCAAAAAATCAGCCGGGCGTGGTAGCACATGCCTGTAATGCCAGCTCCTCGGAAGGCTGAAGCGGAAGGATCAATGGAACCCAGCAGGTCGAGGTTGCGGTGGCCGGGAGAGGCCACTGCCTTCGGGCGCGGATCCCAGAGTGAGACTCCAACTCAGGCCAGAGCCCACGGTATAGAGAAATCTGAACAGTTATTTGCTGGAGTGGAACTATGGCCTTAAGGACATTTTACTGAAACCTGCTAGCTATTAATGATGAATGTTTCATTGCCTTAAATGGTGGACAACCAAACTCTTCGACGACCAAAATATGAAATGCAAATTTCCAAGTGTAACTTATATTCAGATGAAAAAACATGCAGTCATATACATAAAAATTGTTGCACTCTGTGCCAGGTAACAGCAGTTATTTCAATCTACCCTGTACGAATGTGGAGGTGGGGGGAGTCTAAGTTAAGGAACATCAAAACATCATAGATATATGCTTCATCTTCTTCTTTCTGACCTGTCTTCTTCCTCCCATGTTTTTGAAACACTTTTCACTTCTTGTAAAATTGTGTACTCAAAAGTGAACAACTGAAATCTGAATTCAAAAGTGAACAACCACAGTTTAGCAGATTAGTGCTCTACAACAGTGCATTGAAGGAGTTTATGAAATGTGCCTCTCTGTGTGGAAGAGAGCGGCTCGAAGGTAAAAGTCACATACCCACTGTCCTATGCAGTGGGCCATGACTTGGCCAGAAGGATGTGGATCGACCTAAGGGTTACCATTTCAGCGTCTCTTTCATCAAGATACCTTGCTGTTAATGGTGATTTCATTCCTTGCCTTTTCTCGTCGGATTGGCACCAGGAGCACATCTCCAACCTTCCTCCGTAACGTTTAGTAGCCTTAGCAAATCCTCCTTGCTCCTGTGGAAAGCTTCCTCATGTTGTTATTCAGAGGAACTGAACCATTCAGTGGGACTGTGTTTCCACATTGTACCCAGCTCAATTTTGGTTAAAAGGAGAAAAGATAGTAGTGAATTGAAGAAAAGGGAACCAATGACAAGGTATATTCTTATAAAATCAAGTCTGCAGCCATTCAGCGGAGTAGAAGAGAGGACAGGGACAGAAACAAAGAGTAGATTGCCCATTATGACTTTGCTTCTAAAGTTAAGATGCTGGACTCTAGCATCCAGTGGCTGTGGAAGAAAAACATGACCAATCACAGGTCCCAGTTATGAGTATGGTGTAGGAAGATAAAGAAGACTGTTTTCTGATTCTTTAGAATCAGCTTATGAGCTACTTGGCTTTAGCCAAAAGACTTTTCAGTCTTAGATGGAAAACTGAATTCAGACTACTGGAACCTAGCTGGGAGAGAAGGAGGCCAATCCAGGAGTAAAGGCATCAGGAAGAGGATAGAGCCAGGTCATGTATATGGCCAGTTCTCCAGGGGATAACGAGTCATGGGTCTTATCATTTTCAGGCACAACTTGGAATGATTCGTCCGTTAACCTGTGAGCCCGACATGGTGGCGTGCATCTAAAATTCCTTCCAGCTACAAGGAAGGCTGAGTCGGGGGCATAGCCTGAGTCCACCGGTTGGAGTCTGCGATGCCCATGAGCACCTCACTGCACTCTAGCCTGGGCGACAAGAGTGAGAATTCACACAAAAAAAGAAACAAGATGCCTACAACTCCTAGTACCCTCTTTCTATGATAAATGCCTCAAGGCCTGCTCTTGACTGCAAATGGCATGCTCTAGAACTACTCAAACTCTGAGGAAACTGAAACCCTGCCCCCCTCCTGCCTGTGCCGAGACCTCTTGGAAGCTGCTGACTCAGTCTTGGTCCCTCATTCCTCAGAAATTCCCCAAATTTCCGCACCTTGCTCTGGCTTCTGCCAGTTCCGTTCAATCCTTGCTTCCTCAAGGGCTAGGGCATTGCAAAGATCTTTCCGACTCGTCCATGAAACTATGTCCTCACGATGGCGCTGTGGCTCAAGGGGACGCTCACAGTCCTGTCTGACACCCGCCCAGCAACTTGGAAAAAAAGGGCCATCAAACTCTCCTCCCTGTGATCCACCTTCAGTTTTTTTTTTCTTCCTGAGCTCCACAAAGTTCCAGACACTTGGAAGACTGAGCTGGAAGAATCGCCCGAGCCCAGGAGTTGGAGGCTGCAGTGTCTGTGACCGTCTACTCTGTGCGACAGAGTTAGACTCTGACTCTAACAATCAAATCCCAAGATAAAGGATAAAAATCCCTTGAAAAATGAAAAATGAATAATGTTGGAAAAATCATGAAGAAAGAGGCCTTGCGTATGTTTATCCTGTTAGAAGTGTGAGTTAGGCTTTAAAATTGTGAAACACTTTGGGGTTAGCTGTACATGTGCTAACAGCCTACAGTATAGAAACTGCAATCTTAGGAATACATTTGAGAGAAATCATTCCCCTATGTAATGAAAAGACATGGACTATAACAGTTATGTCATCATACTTTCTTAGCTACGGTCCCAAAACCATACAAATGTTCATCCACAAGTTTGAAAAACATATTTGAGGGTCATCAGAAAATGACGAAAAATGAACCAATGGACGTTACATGTTTGCATGTAGAAAACCCAAATTTTTATCAAAGCCAAATTCATGCTTACCATGATATGACCTCATGTACTGCGATAAAAGAAGTAAAACAAGCTACTTTTTTGGAAATACATACAACTATGCTAAAATGAGGTTAAAATATAATACCTGATAATTAACTTAATATTTATCTTCACCTAAATGCCAGAAATTTAGTTTCTTGAGCGAGATAGTAAGCATGAGAAGAACAATTTTATTATGGTCTTAGTAGGCTTCCTCCATTAAAAACTAAAGGTTATATGCCTGCAAAATTAGTGAATGTAATTAAGAAACCTATACCCCTTTCCTAATGAATATAGAAAAGGTCAAAATCAATTCAATTGCTGTTTCTAACAATAGGCAAAAATGTAGTGTTCAATTTAAGTTGGTTTTTGCTAAGACTTTGTCATGCCTGTGTTCATCGGTGATATTTGTCTGTGGTTTTCTTTGTTTTTTCTTTGCGTGTGTCTGTCTTGTTTTGCTATCAGAGTAGTTCTGGGCTCATATAGTCAGTTGGGAATTATTTCTGCCTCTTCGATTTTTGTGAAGAGTTGAAATTAAACTTATATTTGCTTTTCGACTGCTTGGAAAAATTCAGCTGTGAAGCCATCAAGGCCCTAGGCTCTTTTTTTCTCCCTCTCTCTTTTCTTTATCTTGTTGTCTGCTTTGTTTTGTTTCGTTTTGTTTTTTGAGTTGGGGTCCCCATCAGTTGCAGGCTGAAGGGCAGTGCACTGACCATTCTTCTGCTTTGGATCCTCTGTTTTATTTCACACAAAACTATTTGCTGAGTCAAAGACTGAGTGAATGAGGAGTCTTCACTCTCCAAGGGAAGTCGGTGCCCACTGATTACCTAAAGAGGTTACACTTATGAAAATGGCTTAGGTAATCCTGTGATCGCAAGACACAGAGTGAAGTAAAGATTAATGACGCCGCTGGATGGAAATCAGTGGGAAATCCAAATATGTTACTGAAAAGACTAAAGAAGTCTTTATTATCAGTGAAGTGTTCTAATGCTTTCAGATATATTTTCCACATTACTTCCCATAATTTAAAAGAAGGCCAATCCTATCAAGCTTTCCCATTCTCCTTTCTTGCTGCTCCTCCCTATTTCCTCAACCACAGTGGGTCGAAGGCCCCACTGTCAAGTGATTCGAGCCTGTGTCCTGACGAATTATCCTACATAGGAGTTCAAACGTGGACTGAAGTTCTATGGCAGAATAGCATAGAATAATAATAGAGACACTTGGACTTGAATATGTCGTATCCTTTGCTCTTGTGCCAGCATGAGCTCCATGGAGCTCTTTGACACCATTACACAGAAGAAGGTGTGAGGTCTAGGAGCTAAGCCTGATCCAGTGAAGGCTGCTCTTGAGAGCAGTGCCCAGGAAAGAGGGGACCTGGAGCCATACCAGACTGACAGTCAGTCACCAAGGTGTCATGGAGCAAGTTCCGAGGAAGGGCCATGACCAGAACGGGAAGCAGGAGGCAGTTAAGGAAGCATGTAGCTTCTGATAACAAATCTCCAAAGTGATACGAAATTGGAGTTTGTAGATCGCACACAAATATAACATTAGAAAAGAGATATGGTCAAGAATCATCTCTACAGTACATCAAAAAATTAGCCGGGCGTGGTAGCACGCGCCTGTATTTACAGCTACTTAGAAGGCTGAAGTTGAAGCATCGCCGGAGCCCAGCGGGTCGAGGCTGCGGTGGCCGGGAGCGGCCACTGCACTCCAGTGTGGGCGACAGAGTGAGACTCCATCTCCAAACAATAACAGAAGAAAGCCAGGCTCCGTGGCTCAGCCTGTAATCCTGCGATTTAGGAGGCTGCGGGGAGTGGATAACCTAAGCCCGCGGGTTCGAGACCCACCTGGGCAACTTGGGGAGTCCTCATCTCTACGATACATCAAAAAATCAGCCGGGCGTGGTAGCACATGCCTGTAATGCCAGCTCCTCGGAAGGCTGAAGCGGAAGGATCAATGGAGCCCAGCAGGTCGAGGTTGCGGTGGCCGGGAGAGGCCACTGCCTTCGGGCGCGGATCCCAGAGTGAGACTCCAACTCAGGCCAGAGCCCACGGTACAGAGAAATCTGAACAGTTATTTGCTGGAGTGGAACTATGGCCTTAAGGACATTTTACTGAAACCTGCTAGCTATTAATGATGAATGTTTCATTGCCTTAAATGGTGGACAACCAAACTCTTCGACGACCAAAATATGAAATGCAAATTTCCAAGTGTAACTTATATTCAGATGAAAAAACATGCAGTCATATACATAAAAATTGTTGCACTCTGTGCCAGGTAACAGCAGTTATTTCAATCTACCCTGTACGAATGTGGAGGTGGGGGGAGTCTAAGTTAAGGAACATCAAAACATCATAGATATATGCTTCATCTTCTTCTTTCTGACCTGTCTTCTTCCTCCCATGTTTTTGAAACACTTTTCACTTCTTGTAAAATTGTGTACTCAAAAGTGAACAACTGAAATCTGAATTCAAAAGTGAACAAACACAGTTTAGCAGATTAGTGCTCTACAACAGTACATTGAAGGAGTTTACGAAATGTGCCTTTCTGTGTGGAAGAGAGCGGCTCGAAGGAAGAAGTCACATACCCACTGTCCTATGCAGTGGGCCATGACTG
>NW_007029990.1:0-2338 GCF_000164805.1 Carlito syrichta | reverse complement strand
TCGGCATGCTCTAGAACTGCTCAAACTCTGAGGAAACTGAAACCCTTTCCCCCTCCTGTCTGTGCTGAGACCTCTTGGAAGCTGCTGACTCAGTCTCGATCCCTCAGTCCTCAGAAATTCCCCAAATGTCTGCATCTTGCTCTGGCTTCTGCCAGTTCCGTTCAATCCTTGCTTCCTCAAGGGCTAGGGCATTGCAAAGATCTTTCCGACTCGTCCATGAAACTATGTCCTCACGATGGCGCTGTGGCTCAAGGGGACGCTCACAGTCCTGTCTGACACCCGCCCAGCAACTTGGAAAAAAAAGGGCCATCAAACTCTCCTCCCTGTGATCCACCTTCAGTTTTTTTTTTCTTCCTGAGCTCCACAAAGTTCCAGACACTTGGAAGACTGAGCTGGAAGAATCGCCCGAGCCCAGGAGTCGGAGGCTGCAGTGTCTGTGACCGTCTACTCTGTGCGACAGAGTTAGACTCTGACTCTAACAATCAAACCCCAAGATAAAGGAAAAAAAACCCTTGAAAAATGAAAAATGAATAATGTTGGAAAAATCATGAAGAAAGAGGCCTTGCGTATGTTTATCCTGTTAGAAGTGTGAGTTAGGCTTTAAAATTGTGAAACACTTTGGGGTTAGCTGTACATGTGCTAACAGCCTACAGTATAGAAACTGCAATCTCAGGAATACATTTGAGAGAAATCATTCCCCTATGTAATGAAAAGACATGGACTATAACAGTTATGTCATCATACTTTCTTAGCTACGGTCCCAAAACCATACAAATGTTCATCCACAAGTTTGAAAAACATATTTGAGGGTCATCAGAAAATGACGAAAAATGAACAATGGATGTTAACATGGTTGCATGTAGAAAACCAAATTTTTATCAAAGCCAAATTCATGCTTACCATGATATGACCTCATGTACTGCGATAAAAGAAGTAAAACAAGCTACTTTTTTGGAAATACATACAACTATGCTAAAATGAGGTTAAAATATAATACCCTGATAATTAACTTAATATTTATCTTCACCTAAATGCCAGAAATTTAGTTTCTTGAGCGAGATAGTAAGCATGAGAAGAACAATTTTATTATGGTCTTAGTAGGCTTCCTCCATTAAAAACTAAAGGTTATATGCCTGCAAAATTAGTGAATGTAATTAAGAAACCTATACCCCTTTCCTAATGAATATAGAAAAGGTCAAAATCAATTCAATTGCTGTTTCTAACAATAGGCAAAAATGTAGTGTTCAATTTAAGTTGGTTTTGCTAAGACTTTGTCATGCCTGTGTTCATCGGTGATATTTGTCTGTGGTTTTCTTTGTTTTTTCTTTGCGTGTGTCTGTCTTGTTTTGCCTATCAGAGTAGTTCTGGGCTCATATAGTCAGTTGGGAATTATTTCTGCCTCTTCGATTTTTGTGAAGAGTTTAAATGAAACTTATATTTGCTTTTCGACTGCTTGGAAAAATCAGCTGTGAAGCCATCAAGACCTAGGCTCTTTTTTCTCCCTCTCTCTTTCTTTATCTTGTGTCTGCTTTGTTTTGTTTCGTTTTGTTTTTTGAGTTGGGGTCCCCCATCAGTTGCAGGCTGAAGGGCAGTGCACTGACCATTCTTCTGCTTTGGATCCTCTGTTTTATTTCACACAAAACTATTTGCTGAGTCAAAGACTGAGTGAATGATGAGTCTTCACTCTCCAAGGGAAGTCGGTGCCCACTGATTACCTAAAGAGGTTACACTTATGAAAATGGCTTAGGTAATCCTGTGATCGCAAGACACAGAGTGAAGTCAAGATTAATGACGCCACTGGATGGAAATCAGTGGGAAAATCCAAATATGTTTACTGAAAAGAACTAAAGAAGTCTTTTATTCTCAGTGAAGTGTTCTAATGCTTTCAAATATATCTTCCACATTACTTCCCATAATTTAAAAGAAGGCCAATCCTATCAAGCTTTCCCATTCTCCTTTCTTGCTGCTCCTCCCTATTTCCTCAACCACAGTGGGTCGAAGGCCCCACTGTCAAGTGATTCGAGCCTGTGTCCTGACGAATTATCCTACGTAGGAGTTCAAACGTGGACTGAAGTTCTATGGCAGAATAGCATAGAATAATAATAGAGACACTTGGACTTGAATATGTCGTATCCTTTGCTCTTGTGCCAGCATGAGCTCCATGGAGCTCTTTGACACCATTACACAGAAGAAGGTGTGAGGTCTAGGAGCTAAGCCTGATCCAGTGAAGGCTGCTCTTGAGAGCAGTGCCCAGGAAAGAGGGGACCTGGAGCCATACCAGACTGACAGTCAGTCACCAAGGTGTCATGGAGCAAGTTCCGAGGAAGGGCCATGACGA
>NW_007029989.1:0-842 GCF_000164805.1 Carlito syrichta | reverse complement strand
TGATTAAAGCACTAAACAAACTAGAAATGGATGCCAAATTACCTAATGTGTTCATGGAGTCTGTGAAAGAAGCATAGAAATTAAAATTAACAGTAAAATGATAGAGAAGCTCCTTAAATTTATGAGTGTGAGAAGACTTCTATGGTCACCCCTCCTCTTCAACTTTGAATTGAATCCTCCAGACAGTGCAATAAATAAGCAATTTAGCAAACAGATTGAAAAAACTATTAATATTCACAGATAATATATGAAAGTTTGCCAAAAATTCAATAAATATATTGAAAAATATATAATTACACACAAAAAGTTTGATTTGTATAACAACAGTAAATAACCAGTTATGTTCCTGTATGTCAGATACAAATTAAAAGTCTTATGAAAATGACATCATTCTGTAAAGCAAACTATTATATGGCAAAATATTTTATGACTAAGAAAATATGTCAGTACATGCAGACGCCTTCAGCCACGAGAATGTACTGCAGTGCAAGAGCAGGCAATACAGCTTCAATGGTCATACACCCCGGAGAATGAAGCTGGTGTTCTGTGTTGCACTCGCCGGTACAGTAACACTGTTGACAGTCCTCCTGCTCTAGTGACTCTGCTGTATCAATTCTGCAACAATTTCATACTGTTATTTCCTTTTCATCATCCCTGGAAAACTCTGTGATGAAGAATTAGATTGGCTTGATTATATCTATTCCCAAGAGTGTGCTATTGTTCAGGAGTACTATAAGAGACATTAATAATAATGATCACTAACCCTGTAGTAAATTCTTACTAAGATCCAGCTCCTTTTTAGATCATCTTAAACAAACCTAATAACAACTATATAAGTATAA
>NW_007029988.1:0-603 GCF_000164805.1 Carlito syrichta | reverse complement strand
CTTCCCAGCTAGCTAGCTAGGTAGCTAGCTAGTAAGTCAGCTCGCTAGCCAACTGGGTAACTGGTTAAATCAGCTAGTTAATTCAGCTCACCAGCCAGTACTCCAGCTACATAAGTCTGCTAGTTAAGTCAGCTGGCCAGCCAGCTGGCTAGCAGGATAAGTAAGCTAGTTAAGTCAGCTGCCCAACCAGCTGGCTAGCTCGGTAGTTAGCTAGTTAAGCCAGCTAGTTGAGTCATCTGACTAGCTAGGTAGCTAACTAGTTAAGTCATTTAGTTAAGCCAGCTGTCTAGACTGCTGCAAAGCAGGGTAGCTAGCTAGTTTTATCAGCTGGCTAGCCAGTTGGCTAGCCAGTTGGCTAGCTAGTAAAGTCACGCAGTTAAGTCAGCTCACTGGCCAGCATGGTAGCTAGGTAGTTAGGTAGTTAACTCAGCTGGCAATCCAGCAGGTTACATAGGGAGGTAGCCAGTTATGTGAGCTGGCTAGCCATGAGGCTTTCATGAAAAGTCACCTAGTTAAGTCACCTGGCTATCCAGCTGTCTAGCTAGGTAGCTAGCTAGTTAAGTATGTTGGCTAGCCAGCTGGCTACTTTGTTAAGTCAGCTAG
>NW_007029987.1:0-823 GCF_000164805.1 Carlito syrichta | reverse complement strand
AAAACTTAAAGGGGTGCCTGGAAAACAGGCACTGCTAGAACACAGGGGCTCTCCGTGTCGTTCTAAGTTAGAGAAAGTTTTCTGGGAAAGGGTGGGATCCAGTCAGCCCCTCCATTCTCACTTGTCAGTAAACGTGTTGAGACTTGAAGATATTTAGTTAGATCGCAAGAGCCTTTAGTACTGACTGGGCCTCTTTGGATGCAAAGAGGGTGACCCTCTTCCTGAGTGAAGGGTAGAGGGCAGTGACTTAAAGGAAGAGAAAACAGAAGCCAGGAAACTTGAGTTTTGTCCTTCTTAGTTCCATCTGTAGTATTTATATTCAGAAATAAATCACCAAAACATCTGAGAGTCCAGTTGGTTCACATGAATATGTGGAGGGGTAACAACAAAATTCAACCATATTATCCATATACAAACCATACTGATTTTATCAATAAGAATGCCGTGTGTACGTGCCCATGACATGGAACCTTGTTATAGCTCACTTGTACTGATGATTTCAATGATATCTGAATTAGTGTTAACAGTGGAGCGTCACAACAGTCGTCAGTCAGAACATTGATCAATGACACATTGGCAGCAGAGGTGGTCTGGGACCTTTCCTGGCTCTTCCTAGCAACAATGGTGCTAATACCTTTTACTTTTTCAGGACTCTGAAGCCTTCCTAAACTCAATTTCCTTTGAACCTCTTGTAGTCTCTGCAGGATAGGCTGGGAAAGATACAGAAAAAGAGGTTTGTGGACTTGTCCAAGATCATGAGATTGTCCAAGATCATGGTTAAGTGTCACCATTGGGAATAGTAGGTCCGTCCTCTGGCTTTTCC
>NW_007029986.1:0-848 GCF_000164805.1 Carlito syrichta | reverse complement strand
CTGGCTAGGTAGCTGGATAGGCAACTGGCTAGCTAGCTTGTGGGCTACCATGTGACTAGCCAGCCAGCTTAAGTAGCCATCCAGCTGCCTGGACAGGCGGATAGCCAGCTGGATTAACTAGCTTGCTCTATAGCTAGCCAGCTGGCTAGCCAGCTGACTAAACTAGGTGACTTAACTAACTAGCCTTCTGTCTACCCAGCTGACTAAATTAGCAAGCTACCTAGCTAGCCGTATGTCTAGTCAGCTGACTTAACTAGGTGACATAACTAGATAGCTTGCTGGCTAGCAGGCTGACACAACTGCCTAGGTATCTAGCTAGCCAGCTGGTTAGACAACTGACTTTATTATCTAGCTAGCTACATATCCCGCTGGTTTGCCAGCTGACTTATCTTCCTAGGTACCTAGGTAAGCAGCTGGCTAGTGAGCTGACTTAACTAGGTTACTTAACTTGCTATCTAACTGGCTAGCCAGCTGAAATCTAGGTAGCAACCCAGCTAGGCAGCTGGCTATCCAACTGACTTAACTCGCTGACTTAACTAGCTAGCAAGCTGAATTAACTATCTGACATAAGCAGCAAGTCACAAAGCTACCAAGATGGGTTATGTAGCTGGTTTAACAGGCTAGTTATCTAGCTAGCCATCCTACTTAACTAGATGACTTAACTAGCTACCTAGCTTCATTAACTAGCTGATTTATAGAGTTAGTTTTCTAAATAGTCAGCTGACTAAGCTAGCTGTAATAACTAGCCAGATGACTAGTCATCTGATATAACTAGCTTTTGAACTAGCTAACAAGCTGGAGAGCAAACTGTCTTAATGAGCTGACTTAACTAGCTAGCCAGGTGGTTG
>NW_007029985.1:0-732 GCF_000164805.1 Carlito syrichta | reverse complement strand
TATAGTATAGTGTAAGTTAATAATAATAATCGTCAAAAATATAAAGGTTAGTAAAATTTGGATTGAACTTAGAGTTAACTTGGAAAGTTTTAAATCAGGGCTTAGAACTTAGAGTATAATATGAATGATTTATTGAACATTGTGGAGAACATTTTGAACAATCTGTATTGAAATTGTGCACCTGTGATTCATACATCATGGAATTGTAATTGTTCACTGGGAACCTGAAAGTCTTGTGATGGTACATGATTTGTAAAGCGTGTTACACATCAATGAATTTGTATGCCCCCAGCAAGTAATTGTCACACTGCTGGAGATTATAGAAAATGGTATATAAGTTGGAAAAAGTTTGAATAAAATTGGCTTCAGTCTTGGCCAGACTGTTCCCAGAAGAGCTGCCTCCGTGTGGTTTCTTCTCTCCGTTCTGATTCACCGGTGCGGTCCTAACCCCCCCCGGTCAGTGCAGGTCACCGACACATAGTGGCCAAAAGCGGGGTCCTGTGCTCCAGCCTGGGTGACAGAGCAGGATTCTGACTCAGAATAATAATACCAAGCACCACCACCACAACCATAGGCCAGAATCAAGGGTTCAGCCTGGTATCCCGGCCTTACAGAGGCCCAGGCAAGTGGATGGCCTGAGTCTGTGGGTGCAACATCAGCCTGGGACACGGTGAGACTTCATCTCTGTCATCAAAAATAAATTCAAAGATTAGCCTGGCATGATGGCACAGG
>NW_007029984.1:0-941 GCF_000164805.1 Carlito syrichta | reverse complement strand
GGATGCACTTGCCCTCCCTGTCTCTGTGATTCTTGTGATAATGTTGTTATGCACAAAGTAGCCACAATCCTAGGAGCCAGCTTCATGCCTCTTTCAGTTGTTTGTCTTCAGGTCTGCTTCATGTGACATCCATTTATTTAAAGATCATTGACTCAGTGCCATAAAGTTCCTGGCAAGAAAGCAGCTCTGGGCATACAGGAAAGGAAGATGTGGCCCTGAGTGCATGGAGGTATGAGTCACATGTGACTGTTGGGTATCTTCCCAATGTTGGTCTTCTTTGTTTCTTGTTGGAGGGGTAACCACACCTCCCAGTTTGACTGGGGCATTCCTGATTTATTTCTTCTGTCCAAATGGCTCTCTAGCTACCATGTTTTATTTTCTGAAATGTTCTGTGTTGGACAACAAAATTATATGCCCAATTATTATACCTGCTTTAAGGTGTTATTAGACCTGTTTGCAATCTTTTACTTGATGTAGCATCATCAGTGCACTGGGTTATTGTCAGTTTCCTAAAAGATCTCTCTGTCATCAGTCTGGTTTCATTTCCATGTGTCTTCCAGTTTACTTCAAGAATCATCTTGCTACATCATAAACAGAACAAATTATTTTCATGAAGATAATAATTATCAAGTGTTCCTCACTGTCTAGCAAGTAAGTCCAAAATTCTGAGCAAGACATAAAGGTTTACATATAATTGGTTTGAGTCCTGTCCACTTTTCTGAGCTATCTCCAGTCTATCCCAGGAAAGACCTTTATTTCCCAGTTGCTTGTCCTGCACATGCGTGACCAGCACTTCCTGCTTTTCTGTACCTTGCTGTTCCCTTTACCTGAAAGTCATGTTTCCCTTCCCAGTCTGATGAGTTATGACCCTTTGCCCTCCATCAGTCACAAGGACCTTCTCCTCCAGCGCCCCCTGAACTTCCAGGCTGGAATCACACCCT
>NW_007029983.1:0-728 GCF_000164805.1 Carlito syrichta | reverse complement strand
TCTGGCCGGGTGTGGAGTCTTTACTGGCGCTGAAGTCCTTTCATTGTTGCCGTGACTCGGATCAGGTGCTTCCTCGTCTCTGCGCATCCACCCCAGCGATTGTTGGATAGGTAAGTCCCCCTCCCCCAAACAAAAAAGCCTAAAACTTGCCACTGGAGGGAACTGACCTAAAATCCAGCCCCTCCGGCCCCCAGGTGAGGGGGAACACATCCCACCTCGGCCTTCATGACCACCATGGACCCTAAAGTCTTCCTCTTCAAGGAAGACTTTATCTCTCTCAAACTTTAAAAACTTCCGCAGCTGCCAGGCTGCAGCAGGCCCCAGGGGTCCCATGTCTGCTAACCCACAGCGGTTTCCGTAAAATTCTCTTTCTCTTCCTCTCTCTCTCCCCCCACTAAGGAATCCCACAGCTGCCAGGCCACAGTGGACCCCAGGGGTCCCACATCTGCTGGCCCACAGCGGATTCTAAAGGACTCCTATATCTGTTGGGCAACAGTAAACCTCAGAGTTTTCACGTCTATTGCCCCGCAATAAGCCCTGTTCGACCGGCAGGAATCTCGAATATGCTCCCACCCACTGTCCGGTCAAGTGCTTTCCGTCTGGTCCAAAAAATCCTTACACAAGGTGCCTTGACCCCTCGGTTCTCCAGGAGAACCCTGGGCTGTGCCAAACCTCTGTGATGACCGACTTTGCCACAGCCACACTTCTTGGACAGCCGACTCTTTAGG
>NW_007029982.1:0-328 GCF_000164805.1 Carlito syrichta | reverse complement strand
GACCTCATTAAACCGACAGGCTTCTGCAAAGCCAAAGAAACCATCAAGAGAGCAGGGAGACAGCCTACAGACTGGGAAAAAGCATTTGCCACCTCCAGGTCTGACAAAGGCTTAATATCTTGGATCTACAAGAAACTCAAACGTGCTGAAAAGAAAAAAAACAAACAACCCCATTATAAAGTGGGTCAAAGATATGAACAGACACTTTTCAAAGGAAGACATCCGAGAAACCAACAGACACATGAAGAAATGTTCAACCTCACTAATTATCAGGGAGATGCAAATCAAAACGACACTGAGATACCCCCTAACTCCAGTCAGAATGGCA
>NW_007029981.1:0-795 GCF_000164805.1 Carlito syrichta | reverse complement strand
GTCCTCACTGTTGTCCCTGTATCTTGTACTCAGGTGGCAGAGACACGTACCCATTGCATCATCATATAGAGTGGTGATGGAGAGTGGGTCTCAGGGAACACATACTATAATCAGTGAACATTGTAATTTGCAAGTAGTTTATGAATCTCAGCTCTCATCCCTTATTTGACTTTCAAAACTACAAGAGACATCAAAGCTTCCCACCCAAGGCATCACTGGGCTGTGGGCAGCAAGGTACAAGGTGAAGTGGATGTGTTTGTGGAGGCATGGTTCCAGGTAGGCACACGTGCTGCCCATGGCTCTTCCCACATGGGATGAACACCTGTCTTTTTGCACCAGCCCACCTCTCAGAAGGCATTCAGTGTTCCAGGTGGTGCAAGTCTGGCCCTGGCACTATTGTGAGGCCAACCTCAGCGTTAGCATCTGAAAAATGAGTGTGACAGCCCCAGGCTGAGCCCTGGCACAGAACAGATGTGGTCTGCATATGCTCCATCCCCACCCCATGTCAGATGACATCCAACTTCCAAATTCAGACAAGATGGTTCCCAGGCCCAAGCTCCTCCCTGAGAACCAGGCATAGGAAGTCTCCCTCAGATGTGAGTGGGCAGTCAGCGAACACATTCAGGATGGGAGGCCAGGACTGCCGATTGCAGAAGCCCACAGGATTATAAAAAAGGGGGAGACATTGGCAGAACAGGTCCCCAAGCCAGCCAGGCAGCCTCAAGTCCACTCCAACCACCCCTGGTAGGCAGGGGTATGGACCTGTGATACCAGACCTGCAAGTATTCCTGAGAT
>NW_007029979.1:0-638 GCF_000164805.1 Carlito syrichta | reverse complement strand
CAGGTTGCCTAGGCAGCCAGAAGGCTAGTCAACTGACTTACCTAGCAGACTATACTAACTAGCCAACTGGTCAGACAGCTGACATAACTAGCTAGCTATCTAGCTAGAAAACTGGTTAGCCAGCTGACTTAAGTAGCTCTCTACCTCTCTAGCCTTCTGGATAGCAAGTGACTTAACTAGCTTACTTAATTAGCTAGCCAACTGGCTAGGCATCAGACTTAACTATGTCACTACCTAGCTAGAGAGCTGGCTAGGTAACTGACTTAACTAGCTGTCTTAACTAGCTTTCCTTCTATCTAGCCAGTTGAATTAACTTGCTTGCTGCATAGCTACTCAACTGGCTATCCAACTGAATTAACTAGGTTATTTTTCTAGCTAGCCAGCTGTGTATCCAGCTGACTTAACTAGCAAGTTACCTAGCTATTCAGCTGGCTATTCAGCTGACTTAACTAGGTGACAACTAGCTAGCCAGCTGACTAGACAGCTGACATAATTAGCTAGCTACCAAATTGGCTAGCCAGATGACTTAATTGCCCAGCTCCGTAGCTAGCCAGCAAGCTAGCCAGCTGACTTAACTAGCTTAATTCACGAAATAGACAGCTGCATAGCCAACAGACTTAATTAGCCAGCTACCTAGC